>NC_041380.1:114405325-114450457 GCF_002162155.2 Triticum dicoccoides
GACTGCGTGGGCGGCGTGGTGGTGGCGGCGCTACGACGGCTCCTCGATGGCCGACCGGAGTTCCATGTGAGGCGTCGTCTCCGACTCGATCTACTCCGGTTCGTGCTGGCTACGGTAGCGACTACGGTCGACGCCAATACTGCCTGGATGGATCTGGCTGGTGGGCACGGATCCGAGGGAAACTCCAGGCCGGCGTGGCGGCCACACCAAAGTCGACGCCTTCGGCGCCGATTCCCTTCCTGGAGGCTTCGGTGTGGATCATACGCCCCCCCACCTCTTCCATGAGCGTAGGCGAAAGCCTCTGTTCCTCTGTTTGGGCGACGATGACACTTTGGTGTCGTGTTCCTTCCTGAAGGTGTGGCCGAGGACTGCTCAGGGTGGTGGAGTTGCTGGTAGTTCGGAGTCGACGCGAGATGGCATGTAGGTGGAGCGGTGTGGCATCAACAGTATCATCGACGGTGGGTCTCGGCGGCATGGCGTAGTGGAGACTCGGCGTCCGATGCGCGGAGATGGACTCGCGCAGGAGGAGGAAGCTGTCTGGCGTTGTGGTGGCGTCGACGATAGCTAGACTGTGCAAAGTAGATGCAACAGTACAACTCTGAAGATGGATTTGTGGCAAGTGGCTGCGACGGCCTCGTACCCGGCAGACGTCCTGGTTGAGGAGCACGCCGGACTGGTGGGTGCCCATACCCGACAGACGTCCTGGTTGGGACCTCAGGTCTTAGATGTTAGGTCTGGCTGTGATTTTTGTTTAGTATTAGGCCTAGGCTATCAATGCCTCTTCATCAATTGGATAGGTGTAGCGACAGTTGTTACTTAGACGGTGGCTTTAGTCTTACTATTGTATGACTTTATAAGGTCTTGTGAGAATAATTAATAAAGCGGACGCATGGATCATCCAGATGCAGAGGCCGGGGGTCATCCTCCTTTTCTAATTTTTTTTTTGTCAAAATGGAGACCTCTTGGGTACTGAATTTACCCCAAAACTTGATCCGGGGAGAAGAGTGGAGAATATACTTCGACACTTTTAACCCTGTACGGAATCTTTTTGTTAAGACGCAGCCCCACCCCAGCATTAGCAGTTGCTCCCACTGAGATATGTTTAGCCTTTCCTCCACGCCGCTCCTTCCAAAAGGCAGCTGATTCTCACTGCATCCACTCCAGCCAGCTGTGGACCTCTCCTTCACCAACAATGCATCGGGAGCAGTGTGAGAGTGTCTCCTCTGTGGCCCTGTACCTATAGGTAGGTGCAGTAGAGCGGCCAAAAGAGCAGGATGCAGTGCCCAAATGGCAGGCGTAAGTGGTGGTGCAGACTGGAGAATGGCCGTGCTTGCGACGGCCCTACTCCACTTTGCTGTCTGCCTTGTCTTGTTTTCTTCGCAGCTCAAGTCCAATCAGTGAATCAATTCCATTCGTTACGTGTCTTGCTAGTCCTGCATTATGATCAAGGATTAATAGCCGAGTCTTCCAGTTAAATTCTTTTTTTAAATAGAGGATATATTAAGATACCAATTACACTCAATCTCTACATCAATAAAAAGTCACAAATGTCAAACATGCATCATATCTGCTGCCGCACTATCTTGATTTGCTTCGGTTGTTACGAGTCCTAATTAGTTAGACTAGGTTGTTAAGGTTTATCTCTATCTAAGATCTTTCTTTCTCTTCAAGATGTAATCTCCAACAACTTGTATGCGTTGTACAGGGAGGTGCGCCCCTGCTATATAAACACGTACACGTCGCCCACATCGAGTAAGACGTTTCCGCCATCGCACATGGTAATCAGAGCCTTCCTCTTTCAATCTAGCCTCCCGATTGCATCTAGTGCATAGGCATGTCTTCATCCTCCGGCGCAGCTCAACCTAGCCTCAATGGCCAGGTCACCGAAAAGCTCAACCGCACGAACTACGTGCTATGGCACACGCAGGTCACACCCCACCTGCGGGGCGCCGGTGTCTTCGGCTACATCGACGGCACCGCGCCGGAGCCGGCTAGACTCCACGTCATCAAGGACAAGGACGACAAGGAGTCTTCTGAGCCCAACCCTTTCCACCCACTTTGGGTCCGGGAGGATCAACAGGTGCTTGGCTATCTGCTGAGTACCCTCTTCAAGGAGGTGCTGGTCGCGGTCACCGCGATCACCACGGCACGCGAACTCTGGGTGGCACTGGCAGGCATGTTCTCGGCCCAGTCACTCAGTCGCGTCAACAACATCAGGACTGCGCTCATCAACACGCAGAAGGGCAACCGGTCGGTCGCCTCCTACTTCGCCTCCCTCCGCGGCCTCGCTGATGAACTCGCTGCCGCCGGCAAGCCTATCCAGGATGACGAATTAATCTCGTACATCCTCCACGGCCTCGACGTCGACTACCAGCCGCTCGTCTCCGACCTCGATGCCCGCGTCACGCCCGTCACCATCGACGAGCTCTACGCCATGCTGAGTAACTTTGATCAGCGCATGGCTCGGTTCCCTCCTCCGGCGGCTTCAAGTCCTCTGCCAACGCCGCATCTCGTGGCCGTGGTGGTGGCCCTCGCTCGTGTGGATCTCCCCGCAACAAGGGGCGGTCAGGAAGCAACAGCAATGGCGGCTCCAGCAACTCTCGCAACGGGCGCCCACCAACTCCAAGCCTCGTCGTGGCGGCGGCTCCAACATGTCTCGCCCTGATGCACCGCGCTGCCAGATCTGTGGCAAGCTTGGGCACACGGCCAAAGACTGTTGGTATCGCTATGACGAAGATGATGACTCCTCCCAAGACAAGGACAAGGTTGCTGCTACTGCGGATGGCTCCTATGGCGTCGACACAAACTGGTACGTCGACAGCGGGGCGACAAATCACATCACCAACGAGAAGGTCACCATGAAGGAGAAATATCGTGGCAAAGACCAAATCTACACTGCCAACGGCGAAGGTATGAGGACCAGTCATGTTGGTCATTCACTTTTTAGTACCCCTCGTCGTAAAATTCATCTAAAGAAAATCTTGCTAGTTCCTAGTGCCGATAAGAATCTACTCTCTGTGCATAGAATTGCCATTGATAACCATGTCTTCCTTGAGTTTCATCCTTATTTTTTCTTGATCAAGGATCAGGCAACGAAGAAAATTCTATCGAGGTAGATGCATTCGAGGACTCTGCCCGTTGATCCCGGAGCGTAGAAGATCCAATAAACAAGCCTATGGTGTTGCCAAACTCTCGTCAACACGGTGGCACGATCGACTAGGACATGCTGCTTTCTCTTTAGTTGAAAAATTGCTTAGGAAAAATAAGCTCCCGTATGTTGGTGGGCGTGATCTTGAAACTATTTGTGATTCTTGTCAACGAGCGAAAAGTCATCAATTTCCTTGTCCTATATCTACTAGTGTTTCTACCAAACCCTTGCAATTAATCTTCTCTGATGTTTGGGGCCCTGCTGTTGGCGATCGTTGCAGAAATTAAAAAAAATTCTATGCATCACCAAGATCAATCTATGGAGAAACTAGCAACGAGAGAGAGAGGGGAGTGCATCTTCATACCCTTGAAGATCGCAACACGGAAGCGTTACAAGAACGCGGATGAGGGAGTCGTACTCGTGGCGATTCAGATCATGGTTGATTCGGATCCAAGCGCCGAACAACGGCGCCTCCGCGTTCAACACACGTGCAGCCCAATGACGTCTCCCACGCATTGATCCAGCAAGGAGAGAGGGAGAGGTTGGGGAAGACAACTCCAGCAGCAGCACGACGGCATGGTGGTGTTGGAGCAGCGTGGTACTCTGGGAGGGCTTCGCCAAGCGTCGCGGGAGGAGGAGGAGGTGTTGGGGAGGGGGAGGGCTGCGCCTTGGATGTGGTGCGGCTGCCCTCCCACCCCCTTCTATTTATAGGGGCAAGGGAAAGGGGGGGGGCGGCTCCCTCCAGATGGATCTAGAGGGGGGCGGCGGCCAAGGAGGGGAGGCTTGCCCCCCAAGCAAAGGGGGGGCTCCCCTTTAGGGTCCCCCCCCAACCCTAGGCGCATGGGCCCTAGGGGGGTTTGGCGCCCAGCCCACCTAGGGGCTGGTTCCCCACCATATTCAGCCCATAAGGCCCTCCGGGGCAGGTGGACCCTCCCGGTGGACCCCCGGAACCCTTTCGGTGGTCCCGGTACAATACCGATAGACCCCCGAACACTTCCGGCGACCGAATGAGGACTTCCCATATATAAATCTTTATCTCCAGACCATTCCGGAACTCCTCGTGACGTCTGGGATCTCATCCGGGACTCCGAGCAACATTCGGTAACCACATACAAACTTTCCCTATAATCCTAGCGTCATCGAACCTTAAGTGTGTAGACCCTACGGGTTCGGGAGTCATGCAGACATGACCGAGACATCTCTCCGGCCAATAACCAACAGCGGGATTTGGATACCCATGTTAGATCCCACATGCTCCATGATGATCTCATCGGATGAACCACGATGTCGAGGATTCAATCAATCCCGTATGCAATTCCCTTTGTCAATCGGTACGTTACTTGCCCGAGATTCGATCGTCCGTATCCCGATACCTCATTCAATCTCGTTAGCGGCACGTCACTTTACTCGTTCCGTAATGCATGACCCCGTGACTAACTGCTTAGATACATTGAGCTCATTATGATGATGCATTACCGAGTGGTCCCAGAGATACCTCTCCGTCATACGGAGTGACAAATCCCGTCTCGATTCGTGCCAACCCAACAGACACTTTCGGAGATACCCGTAGTGCACCTTTATAGCCACCCAGTTACGTTGTGACGTTTGGCACACCCAAAGCATTCCTACGGTATCCGGGAGTTGCACAATCTCATGGTCTAAGAAAATGATACTTGACATTAGAAAAGCTTTAGCAGACGAACTACACGATCTTGTGCTATGCTTAGGATTGGGTCTTGTTCATCACATCATTCTCCTAATGATGTGATCCCGTTATCAATGACATCCAATGTCCATGGTTAGGAAACCGTAACCATCTATTGATCAACGAGCTAGTCAACTAGAGGCTCACTAGGGACATGTTGTGGTCTATGTATTCACACATATATTACGATTTTCGGATAACACAATTATAGCATGAACAATAGACAATTATCATGAACAAGGAAATATAATAATAACCATTTTATTATTGCCTCTATGGCATATTTCCAACACTTGCCCCCAGTTCTATTGGTAGACATACTTATTATGTGAGTTTCATAGATGACTACAGTAAATTGTCCTAGATCTATCTTCTCAAAAGAAGATCAGACGTCTTTCAAGTTTTTCAAAACTTTCAAGCTCTCGTTGAACGAAAATTTGATAGTAAGATCATTGCAGTTCAGTCTGATTAGGGAGGGGAATATGAGAAATTAAACTCTTTCTTCCAAACCCTTGGCATATCACATCATGTGTCATGCCCCCACGCTCACCAACAAATGGCTCTGCCGAACGTAAGCACAGACACATAGTTGAGGTTGGGTTAGCCCTCCTAGCTGGTGCATCAATGCCTCTCAAGTTCTAGGATGAGGCTTTCCTCACAGCTGTTCATACCATAAACATGCTTCCTAGTCGAGTCATTAACAATGAAACTCCACTAGAAGGACTCCTTCACACTAAACCCGACTACAAATCTCTTCGTGTCTTCGGGTGTGCCTATTGGCCCAATCTTCGCCCATACAACAAACACAAGCTCATGTTTCGCTCAAAACAATGTGTTTTTCTAGGTTGTAGCAACCAACATAAAGGTGTCAAGTTCCTCGATGTTGCCACTGGCCGTGTCTATATTTCACGCGATGTTGTCTTTGATGAAACCAAGTTTCCTTTTGCCGATCTTCATCCTAACGTCGGTGCTCTTCTTCGCTAAGAGATTCTTCTTTTATCTTCTCATCTCCCTGGTGTTAATCAAGGGCGAAATGATTGTGATGATCAACTGCTGAATAACCCTCTTACTGATGACATGCATGAGCCTTGTGGTGTTACAGGTGAAAACAGCGAAGAAAACGGCGAAAACAGAGAAGAAAATGGTGAAAAACCCCCTCATCCGGAGCCATATTTCATGTGCCCGGAATGTGGAGACAAATCCTCCTCGGGATTTGTTCGCCCGCAGGGCATCAGATCCTCCTCGGGATCGGTGGCGGCAGATGCGCCAGGGGTGCACTCTACACGCGCACCCGCCTCAGTCCAGGCGCGCGCCCCGTCGTCACCTGCAAGCTGCAGCACGACACCGCCTCCGCGCCAATCGCCATCTGCCACATGTCGTCGCACAATTGGCACAGGCGGCACACGCTTCTCTAGCCAGCCGGTATGCTACAAGCGGCGTCCCCCGACTCGCCCGACCAATGTGGGGCCCGAAGCTGGCGCGGGATCCAGCGTCGATGCGTGCGTGCCCACGCACCTGACCAGCGCCCAACCCGAGGATGATTCTTCATCAGGTGGCCATGATGAGTCCGCCCCTCTGGCGGGATCTTCTGCGGAGTCTGCACATGCACGGCTGCTGGATTCTTCTACAGAAAATCCGAGCGAGGTAGAACCTGCCACTGCAATGCGTGGATCTTCCTTGGGATCAGTTCCTGCAGCAACTCATGTTCACGCCGCGGGATCCTCTGCGGCCGAAAATTTGGCTATGTCTCCAAGGCGTACAAGACTACAAAAGGGGGTAATACAACATGTTGATTACAAACGTGTAACAAAATATGGCATGATTTGTTCTACAGGTGAACCTCATACTCTAGAAGAAGCACTTGGTGATGAAAAATGGCAAAAAGCAATGAATGAAGAATATATGGCTCTAAGGAAAAATAACACATGGCACTTAGTTCCTCCACAACAAGGTAAAAATTTAATTGATTGCAATGGGTTTTCAGGATCAAGAGAAAATCTGATGAAACTACTGACCGTTACAAAGCTAGGCTAGTTGCAAAGGGGTTTAAACAACGATATGGTATTGACTATGAGGATACATTTAGTCCAGTTGTTAAAGCTGCAACCATTCGTCTAGTTTTGTCTATTGCTGTTTCTAGGGGTTGGAGCCTCAGACAGTTAGACGTACAGAACGCGTTTCTTCACGGTGTTCTGGAAGAGGAAGTGTACATGAAGCAACCTCCTGGGTTTGAAAGCAAGAAATCTCCCTCCTATGTGTGTAAACTTGACAAGTCACTCTATGGGTTGAAGCAAGCACCGAGAGCATGGTACTCTCGACTCTGTCATAAAATGCAAGCACTTGATTTTATTCCATCAAAATCTGACACTTCTTTGTTCATCTACAACAAGTCCAACACATGCATATTTGTTTTAATATATGTTGATGGTATCATTGTGACAAGCTCATCAATGAAGCAATCATAGGACTATTGAAAGATTTGAGTGCAGATTTTGATCTAAAAGATCTTGGTGATTTGCATTATTTTCTTGGAATTGAGGTGAAGAAGCACACAGATGGACTCCATATCTCCCGGGAAAAGTATGCAACTGATCTAGTAAAAAAGGCTGGTCTACAAGGTTGTAAGCCTACACCTACTCCATTATCCAGCTCAGAAAAACTGTCTCTCACAGAAGGTAATCTTTTGATTCAAGAAGATAGCACAAAGTATAGAAGCTTGGTAGGAGCACTTAAATATCTTACTCTGACCAGGCCTGATATATCTTTTGCTGCCAACAAAGTATGTCAGTTTCTTCATGCACCTACAACTGTTCATTTTACTGCTGCAAAACGCATAGTGAGATATGTCAAAGGAACTTTGAGCGTTGGCCTAGATTTCAGCAAATCATCCTCTAATCTGGTCAGTGCCTTTTCTGACTCTGACTGGGCAGGATGCCTGGATGACAGGCGCTCCACTGGTGGTTTTGCAATCTTTTTTGGACCAAACTTGATTTCTTGGTGTGCTCGAAAACAAGCTACTGTTTCTAGATCTAGCACAGAAGCAGAATATAAAGCACTTATAAATGCTACAGCTAAAATTATATGGGTTCAATCCATGCTGAAAGAACTGGGTATAAAGAACACACCAGCTCCATGTCTGTGGTGTTACAATCTTGATGCAACTTATTTGTCCGCTAATCCAGTATTTCATGCAAGGACAAAACATATTGAAATAGACTTTCATTTTGTTCGAGAAAGAGTTGCTCAAAAGCAACTTGATATTCGCTTTATTCACTCCAAAGATTAGCTTGGAGATGGTTTTACCAAGGCTTTGCCTGTGAGAAGCTTTGAGAACTTCAGGCATAATCTCATCTTAATGAAGTTGTGATTAAGGGGGGTGTCAAACACGCATCATATCTGCTGCCGCACCATCTTGGTCTGCTTCGGTTGTTAGGAGTCCTAGTTAGTTAGACTAGGTTGTTAAGGTTTATCTCTATCTAAGATCTTTCTTTCTCTCCAAGATGTAATCTCCAACAACTATATAAACACGTACACATCGCCCACAACGGGTTAGACGTTTCCGCCATCGCACAACAAATACATTCAGGATGCACACAGCCTGAAAACAAAACAAAAAAGAAATGAAAAAAATACCTCGCCACAATGGTCAACTCCTCCCAGTAGCAACATATGAACCACCATCAAAGACAACACCCGGAAAACATAAAAGGTCTCCAAAAGCGACGCCTTCAAGAAGAAAACAGTGCACAAGCGGCGTCGTCGCCCGATCCAAGATCATAGGTTTTTACCCTAGAGAAAGACCGAGTTCTCAAAACAATACCTTCAACAAGGCAATTGCCAGGCAAAACCACTGAAGGCCAGACCTTAGGTTTTCACCCTGGAAGTCACGACTCGGCACTCGAGGGGTACCACCAAAAAATGAAATCCTCCAGTGTTGTCGCCCCCACTTGACACTGCTACTACTGAAAGTTATCAAACACCTGGCTGACTCCATCGCCTTCAAGGTCCCCTCCGCCTTACTGATCCTCCGATCTCAACCATCAAGACTTTCTCCGCCGTTGTCTGTGCCATGGAAATCGAGATGCCGACATGTCCCATGGTGTAAACAAATAGCAGAGCTTCACGCCACGCCCTCCTTGAGCCACATAGGCTCATATGGACGCAAACGACCAGATACTGTCTGATCCAGATATCTTTGGGCAAGATCTCCGGCATTAGTTCCGGAACACATCGACGGCCAGATCGAGGGGGACCGATCAAGCAGAACATTGTCATGATGCGATAAGAGCACAAGGCCGCCACCACACCGCTGCCTCCACCAAGCCGACGCCATCGACATCATGGCGCAGGGCACTGACCCACGCTGTTCACAGCCCGTGGCTCTAGGCGCTAGATCTGACGGAAATGGCAGCTGCCGGCCCGCCATCATGCCATGCCGGCCCGCCCCGCACTCCAACGTCGCGCTCGAGTGGCAGCAGTATGACGCGCAAACGAGGAGGCAGGCCATCGGCCTGACCTGTCGGAACCGAGCAGTCGCCCAAAACATCGATGTCGCCGCCATCGTCAAGGGAGACTCCGCCCTGCCCGAGGACACCCCCACAACACGAGCAAGGTCCCCACCGCCGCCGTTGGCCGCAGCGGCTTCATCCTGCAGCTTCCTCCGCAGCGGCAGCCAGCAGTTTGGCCGATTAATCAGTTAATTGGCCGACTAATCTTTTAATCGACTACTTGGTGAGTCTCTGAGCATTAATCGACTGTTTTTTGAACAATGCATATTCTTTTCAGCTTCAACTTTATCCTTTATCAACTGCATATTTCTCCTATGTTAAAAAATGCATATTTTCTCCTCCTGAAGGGCATTTTTGTCATTGACAATTGCATCGGTATCAACTACATCATTTTTTTGCGGGTGAAATAGCATTGTATTACTCAATCACAAGGTCCTTACATTCATTCGATGCTATTTCCACAACTTCAACTGGACCAGCTCCTAACCAAGTCATGGTTCTACCTTGGGTTCTAGCAAAACTAGCTAAACTATCACTAGCTTTATTTTGAGTTCCAGAAATATGGGAAATACAAGTTTTCCTTAAACCCAATAAGTACTTGATCTCTATAACAATTGAAGAGTAAACCGAGCGATCCGTTCCCGAGCTTGATATGAGAGTGACCGCTTCAAGAGAATCCAACTCCAACGCTATCGGCACGTCACATCGCTGTATCGCCAGGGACAAGCCTTCCATACACGCGCACAGCTCCGCCTCGAGGGGGTCCCTGCACGAGTACAACACCCTGCAAGCCGAGTAGTTGATCGCACCCATATGATCACGCAGGATCATACCCGCTCCAGCTTCACCTGACGCAACAAAAGAGCCATCAGTGTTCAACTTGCACCACCCCGGATCCGGCTTCGTCCATTTTCGTTTCTCCTGATCTCCAGCACTACTCCCCCTCTTCCTTGGGATTCGCCATTCAACATATGATTTTCCCTTGGTCGGATCAGCTTGTGGGTTTTGCTTGATACCAATCAAAGACTCCAAGTAACTTTGCAGGAAACGTACCGAGACTTCCATCGGCGGGGCAGGCTTAGCATGAGTGAGCTCATTCCGGACAAACCAACTTCTCCAAAAAAATCATTAGTATCATTGCGTGTTCAAGTTCAGTAAGAGGACTCAGGACGTGTAGCAGCCATTCCTTACCATTATTCAGTATAGATGTAATGTCTGGAAGCCTCCATACCTTGGCCATAGCCACAAACAGATCACGTTTGAATTGACACCAAACGAACGGATGGAAATTATCCTCCTCTTCTGTCCCACATACCGGGCATAAACTCGTAGTCTCCAGCCCAATACAATGTTTCCTCTGCCAAGTAGGGAGTGCATCAATTGCCATGCGCCATCCAAAGTGCTTGACAGTTGGAGGGGCATCACACTTCCAGATGAAATCCCAGCATGCACGGCTTCCTGAAGGCGACGCGCTGGACGCAGTCGCAGTACCTCGATGATCCTCGTCAAAGGCCAACTCGTATGCTGATTTGACAGAAAAAATACCATGCCGACCAGGACCCCATGCAATCACATCTCCCTCCAATCTGGGTGAGGCGCGAATCTTCAATATTTCATGCACATCTGCAGCCACAAAGTAGTCCCGAAGGAGCTCAATATTCCACGACCCATTAGGGTTCAGAAAACCAGAGACGAACCGAATGCGGCATCGCCCTTGCGGAGAGATCGATTTATAAGAGAAGGGTCTCGGGATCCAACTATCTTGCCAAACCCTTATGCTTGCACCGTCTCCAACTCTCCACAGCAGCCCTTTTTTCAATAGTTCCAGACCATGACATATAACTTGCCATGAAGATGATCCGTTTTCAGCAAAAACCGTGTCTTCCAACTTGCCATCAGGATAATAACATGCTTTTAAAACCCTAGCACAAAGGCTAGCAAGCTTGGTTAGGAGCCTCCACGCCTGCCTAGCCAACAGAGCTTGATTAAACAGCCTGAAATCACGAAAGCCAATACCCCCCGTCCTTAGGCTGCATGAGATAGTCCCAATTCTTCCACTATGCCTTCCTCTTGCCCTTTGCCGACCCCCAATAAAAATTCCGCACCATGTGCGTGAGATCATCACAAACCAAAAAGGGTAGCTTGAAGACACCCATAATGTAAGTTGGGAGAGCCTGTGCATCTGACTTAATCAGCACTTCTCTCCCCGGTTGCGCCAAAAGGCCGTCTCCCCACTGTATCAATCGTTTGGTTAATCGAGTCTGTAAATTCTGAAAACGTCCCTTAGACATCCGACCCTCCGGTGTCGGCAGGCCCAAGTACTTTTCCTCAAAATGCATGTTAGTGATCTGTACTACTGACCTTACTTCCTCCTGCAGCATTATTGTCGACTTTTACATGGTTTATGTACTCTTGGCAAAATGTTTATGTTTCTAATGTTATTGTTAATATAGCCCCATTAAATCATACTCCCTCCATCCTAAAATAAGTGTCTCAACTTTATACTAGCTCTAGCATAAATTTGTACTAAGCTCAAGACACTTATTTTGGGACGGAGGGAGTATGAGATTAGAAAACTATAGAAATCTGGATAAAAGAGTGTTTTACCATATATGAGAAACCTTACTTTGACCATTGTTTTCACAATTCATGTGTCTTTTCGTATTATTGCGAGTCGAAAACTCAATTATGCAGATTCACGTGTTTTCACAATCCTCTGTTTTGCATGTGTCATCCTATATTATTTTTGCATTTTTAGATCCTATGAATCAAATAGGCCCTAAGATTAGAAAACTATAGGAATTTGCGTGAAAAAGTGTCTGCTAGCCCGTGAAAAACAAATGAATTGTACAAAGAGGTTTGATTGGATGAAAAGAAAATTCATCCAAAAATAAAGTGCAAGTGAAGCATAAGAAAAACTTCCTAAGGATACCATTACTATGAATCAAATGACCAACACGCGAAAAATATCATAAGGATTAAAATCCTATGAAATTCTTTTGAATCAAAGGAGCCAGGCATGTCCTGGATTGGAATCCAGCAACCTCGATCGTGGCTCTGAAGTACGCAGTCTGTACTGCTGGACGGACTCAAGGTAACAGGATGTAAAACATGTTCTGCCTAACCAGTAACCAAGCAGTGTTCTGGACATTGCACAGTTCTCTCGGCACATGGAGAGCACCCATCGTCCTGCAGTTGAAAGAAAAGCTTACATACCATACCATGCCATGCCACTGGGCTGGCCTCCACTGAGATCTACTAAAAGAAAGACCAAAAGTGCAACAGCGTGGAGTGGGAGAGGGGACATATGGGCTAGGGAAAAATGATGGAGGCATGGCTACGCGCGGTGCTCATTTCGAGACAATTATGCTGTGCTGGTCCGTCGCACTCGCACGGAAGAAAAGGCCCGGAGCGCAGAGACGGCCAAATGAGTTGCTCATAATTCCGTCTCGCTGCTGGTTCGTTTAGCGCCATTCTCCCAGGTATCTACTTATCCGTCTATCTAGTAAATCTATGGATGCGTGTATTTATAGCCAGCAGGAGGCGGGCGGCAGGAAGAAGACAACCGCGCCAATGCCGGTGTGCGCCTCACAAGAGTATTAAAGCTTCTTCTTCTTCTTCTTCTTCTGATCCTACCTGGCTAGGCTGCTACGAAACTCAGGGCCGCGTCCGCGTCAATGGCTTCTTGCTGCTGCCCAATCATTGCCTGGTTCGTCTCTTTCCTCCTCGTCTTCCCCGTCCTCGTCTCCTCCGCGACGGCGGGCAATGGCAGCACATTCGGGGAGGAGCAGCTCGGGCTCCGGCGGATGAAGGCCCGGCTCGCCAGGGTCAGGGAAGCCTCTGTCAAGACGATCCAGGCACGTACTACTCTACGACACACGTTCTGCTCCTTCGTTCGTCACATGGTACGTGTGATTTGTCCCGTTTCTTGGCAGGGACTGATTTTGGTAATCTTGCAGAGCCCCGACGGCGACGTCATAGACTGCGTGCCCTCTCACCTGCAGCCCGCGTTCGATCATCCCAGGCTGAGAGGCCAGAAACCAGAGGTACGTGCAGTGTTGTTCTGATTGACTGACTGCCCGACTGCAATGTGCATCGTGTTCTCGCGTCTGTGTTTGAGATGATCAGTAATGGAATGGTTGGTGCAGGACGAACCTGCGGCGCGGCCAGGGAATGCCGGCGCCGTGGCAGACGACGAGGAGGAGGTCTTGCCGCAGACGTGGAGGAGCTCCGGCGAGTGGTGCCCCAAGGGGACGATACCGGTTAGGCGGGCGACGGAGGGCGACCTGCTCAGGGCCAGCTCCGTCCGGAGGTTCGGGATGAAGCCCCGGAGTGCCGCGGCACGGCGGGACTCCACCAGCAACGGCCATGAGGTCAGTCAGTCGCCGGCCAGCATGATGACCACTTCCTCTATTTCAGTCTCTGTTTAGTACAGTACTATCAGTCAGTCATTTGGACACGGATGCAGACACAAGGATACGGCCACAGTACTAGTGTACCGGATACTGAATGTCACTGTGGTCCGTATACAGCACGCGGTGGGGTACGTGAGCGGCGGGCAGTTCTACGGCGCCAAGGCGAGCCTGAACGTGTGGCCGGCGCACGTGTCGTCGCCGGCGGAGTTCAGCCTGTCCCAGATCTGGGTCATCTCCGGCTCCTTCGGCAACGACCTCAACACCATCGAGGCCGGCTGGCAGGTCAGCCCTGAGCTGTACGGGGACAACAGCCCCAGGTTCTTCACCTACTGGACCGTAAGCTCTCTAAACGATTGTCGTCTGAAAGTTCAATCATCTTCAAGTGTTCGTCCATGAAAATTCAAGAAAAAGAAGGTTAAATTCTTGTGCGAAATGCATGTCTGCGTATGCGACGCAGAACGACGCGTACCAGGAGACGGGGTGCTACAACCTGCACTGCGCGGGGTTCGTGCAGACCAACGGCCGGGTGGTGATCGGCGCCGCCATCACGCCGGTGTCGGCCTACGGCGGCCGGCAGTTCGACATCACGCTCATGATCTGGAAGGACCCCAAGAAGGGCAACTGGTGGCTGCAGCTGGGCCCGTCGGGCGCGCTCGTGGGCTACTGGCCGTCCTCCCTCTTCACCCACCTGGGCGCGCGCGGCCGCGGCGGCGCCGACATGGTGCAGTTCGGCGGCGAGGCGGTCAACACGCGGCCGTCCGGGTCGCACACGCCCACGCAGATGGGCAGCGGCCGGTTCCCCGGCGAAGGGTACGGCCGCGCGGCCTACTTCCGGAACGTGCAGGTCGTGGACTGGGACAACAACCTCATCCCGGCGGCCGGGCTACGGCTCCTCGCCGACCACCCGGGGTGCTACGACATCGCCGGCGGCCAGGGCGGCGCGTGGGGCAGCTACTTCTACTACGGCGGGCCTGGCAGGAACGTCCGGTGCCCCTAGAACCGATACTGCTTACTCAGGCCACAGATGCTAATTCCAGCAAAATTAATATACCACAAAAGTCTTTAGTTATAATTTCTTTGCATGCATGCTTGTTTATGATCATAGATAGAGTTTTTTTGCACTCGAATTTATTTGAAAGGAGGGACATTGACTCGCATTGCACGCACCAACGGAATATGGTGATTACCAAAGTTCACACTACCTGGCCGCATAGTACTTCTTAAGACCATCTTCCATAGATGATGGATATTTGAAGATGTAAAAGTAGGTGTTGTTTAATTTACACCATTAAAATGTGGTTTCTCTGAAGATGTTTCGACTCCAATAGATAATGTATATTTGATGATGTAAAACTACTACTCCAACAGATAATGTATTTGAATATGTAAACCAGTTCAACTACTACAACATTTTAAACATAGCAAGCTCATTTAAAGCAAACATAGTTCAAACTAAAACATAATTAAACATAGTTCTAATTGAAACATAATTAAACATAGTTTAAACTACTACATCCATCAAACTACTACTACTCCAACTAGTCCCAACTCCAACTATTACTAGTTCAAACAACTACTTCAACTACATCGGAAATAAAACTTCTCATCGTTGCTCTTGGACATCCGGTGCCCCTAGCTAGGATGGAACCAATACTGTTTACTCAGGCCACATGTGCTAATTCCAGCGAATTAATACTATACCACAAAAGTCTTTAATTATAATTTCTTTGCATGCATGCTTGTTATGATAATACTCCAAGATATAGGGTTTTTTTTGCACTCGAATTTAATTGAAAGGGCGAACGTTGACTCGCATTGTACCTGGCACCAACGGAATTTGGTGATCACAAGCATGACAGGGAGGTAATTCATGGAGGATCAAGACCAAAGTTCGTAGTCCTTATCTCCTTGGCCGCATAGTACTTGAGGATAGGCCATGAAGAGATTCAGAGTAGAATTTTAGTTCGCTATTTGCTCTCAAGGGTGGGATATTACAACTTTTTTTAGATATTCTATAAGGCTGAGGAAACTAATTACTTGGCTAAAGGCTGGCATTTCCACTAGTGCCGAATCAAATTGACAGGGAAAGACTTTCGAGTTCTTGTCGACCATGGTTAGAGCTTGAATTTGAGGGCGTACAGCTTGTCAAAGGTGCAACGAGGCGTTCATCACGCTCTGCCCAAATGACCTGACGCCACGACGCTCTTCGTGAAAGCTCAAGCCCAAGCTGCAGACAATGGTTTCGATTAATCAGAGCGCATTCATATTCAGACGTTGCATCCACGACAATTTTCTGCTCGTGCAGTAGACCTCGCGCCTTCTGTACAACCTGAAGATGCCCAGGCTCCTCCTCAAGCTTGACATTACGCGCTCCTTTGATTTTGTATCGATTTTGTATCTTGGGCATTCCTTCTTGACACTGTATCCCATCTTGGATTTGGCCGCTGCTCACGCGAATGGATCTTGATTATGTTCTCCACGGCCTAAACTCGTGTGTGAATATTCACCCTTTGTGTGAATGTTCTCACTCATTCTCACCCATTCTCTTCACCCTTTGTGTGAATGTTCTCAACTCCCTGATCACCTAGGCGGCGCGCTTGCGATGGTCTGCAACGCCTGACGACTTGTCACACTGCTTTTAGTGTCTGGCTCTACACAGACGATGTGGTGGTGTTCTGCCACCCTGACTGCAACAATCTTCTGAACATATACAATTATAGAACTCGTGACCATTCTTTTAAAAACATGAACAATTATAGCACCCGTAAACATTTTTTAGAATTCATAAATACTTTTTTCATACTCGTGAAGAATCTATAATTTTACGAGCATTCTTTAAATCCACAAAAGTTTTTAAAAATCTGTGAACATTTTGGGAATTCACAAAAAATACAATTCCTAAATGCTTTTCTTTTTTATTTGAAAAGTGTTTCAGTAGGATGTCAGTTTTTATACTGTCATGCGGGACGCACGATCAAACCAAACCTTTACACACGGGCCCACTTCAAAAAAACCATGGAGCTTTACTAGGCCTCTATTTCTAGAGAGCTTAGTAATTGTAAGGATTATTTGGTGATGTAGTACCAAAACCATAGGTTCCTAAGACCGAAATGATTATCCCCGTCCCGATAGGTCCACCTCCATCCTTGAATGCCGTTGCGTGCTCTTCACTTCCCTGCTATTGTTGTAACGGCCACGTGCAAGTGTGTCTGCAACCCCTAGAGTGGACGATAAAAAATGGATATTTATTCTCGGAGCAACCCCAGACAAAGAATGAGGTTACACAACACATATACCCTGTTGTGCCGAAAGTCTTATCCTGACCCCGAGCTAAAATGCACCCTAATGAACAGTAAAATTGAAAATATAGTAAAAAAACTGAAAATTTGTGATTTTTATAAACTTTGACAAATATTTTGTATGCTTAATAAATTTCAGCATGAAATGACATTCTTGGAAAGTCGTGAAAAAAAATCAGTACTCCAAAATGTTTCCAAAAGTAGCATTTTTGGAACATTGATTTTGTTTTTTTCTTTTGGCACGACTTCGACGAATGGCATTACATGCTGAAATTTTGCAAGCATACAGAATATTTGTCAAAGTTTACCGTATAATTCATTTTAATTTTGTTTACTTTTTTTGATTTTATTGTTCATCAAGGTGCATTTGTGCTCAGGTGCACATACTCCACATCCGTTGTGCCCACATTTGTAGGTGCATTTTGTGCACGTCTTATATATAGCTTGCAAAAGCGTCTTATATTATGGATAGTGCTATTTCTCTTTCCAAGTTTTTCGTACATATCTCCCCCCAAATAAAAAAAGTTATGCACACAGCACACAGATGGTGATTGCCCTCACCCAAACCTAGAAGCCTTGTCAGGAAATTTACATTTGGGACCAGCTCCCAGCCATTTTTTTCCCTGTGTGACGACAAATCTCAGTTGGCGAAATCTTTGCGCAGGAAGTGCCTGTGCAACACAAAAAATTATTTCCAAAAAGACCAGCATTTTGCACGTCTGCCAGAGACCACTTAAACTCCAAAGAAGCCAATCTACAGTCTCAAACCGGCCTTGAAATCGAGCAAAAGAAACAAAACCTTAGAAGATGGATCCATGCATCCGGCATGCGTGCCTCAGAGTATAGCGCAGTGGATATCACCAAAGCCGCATACCTTGTGGTGCGCAAGCGCATTCATCCAGAATTCACCGATGCTTTTGCATCATCATCGGCACGCCGGAATCAATCAAACTACGAGAAGAACGCATCAACTGAACCAGCAAAAAGAAGATGTACGCCAAATCAAGAATGAGTACAGCAACAAACTCACGGAGCGAGGATGACATAGTTAGAGACGAATCTGGAGCTCGGCCAGCCAAAGGAAATAAAACCATGACCTTCTCAAAGCAGAATATGAACTCGGGAAGTTCAAGCTATAACAACTTAGAAATCAACATGCAGGTTGCCAGACGGGAGAGAGAGTTCCCTTCATCCTGATGCGAAATGGAGGTTGGAGCTGGAGATGAGATGTGGAGAAAGGAGGCAGATGGACCTACGCGGTCACGTGGATGTGGATGGTCCATAAATACACTTGGCTTGCGGAGCGGACACGGAAGCGACGGATGGCTAGGATTACCATAACATTGTCACTTGTGTCAGGGTAACGTTCGTTTCGTCGCTGCGGTGTGGAGGCAACGCACGCGGGGAGCTCCCATTGGAAATGGCCCTACAAGCCAACTCCATTGCGTGACCCCAAACGGATGTCTGTTTTGTTTGGATTCTATCTGTTTGAACAGGGCAATGAGTTTGTGTCCGGGCGTGTCTTGGAATGCGGTGACCGTGCGTCCACCGCGCGGCCGCATCCGTTTGCCTCATCCTGTCCGTCAGGGCAAAAAATGCTCATATTTTCATCAAAACTAGTTTGCACGTCCAAATATTTATCTGGAAATTAAAATAGTTTTACAACCTAATCAAAATTGTCTTTAATAAAATAGTTTTACAACCAAATTGAAATTGTCTTGACTGAACATAAAATGAACCAATACATCTATTGGTTGTCAATGTGATCCCACACGTGCTCAACCAAGTCATTTTGAAGATTCAAATGAGTGTGCCAATCACGCAGCTCACGGTAGAATTGGACAAACTGTTCAAATGTGGCCTGGTCTTGGTGCAGGGGCTCAATATTTTCACCTTGATAATCAAATCCTTGGTCGAAGATACTCTCATCACGCTCGTCCTCGACGATCATATTGTGCATGATCACACAAGCAGTCATCACCTTCCAAAGCTTCGTTTCATCTCATGACAGTGCAGGGTTTCGAACAATACCCCATCGGGATTGAAGCACATCAAAAAAACGTTCCACATCCTTTCTAGCACTCTCTTGCATTTGGGCAAATCTCTTTCTCTTCTCACCTTGGGGTTTCGAGATTGTTTTCACAAAAGTTGACCACTAAGGATATATACCATCAGCTAGATAGTATCCCTTGTTGTACTGGTGGCCGTTGATCTCAAAGTTGATAGGTGGGGAGTGGCCTTCTGCAAGCCTTGCGAAGACTGGAGAACGCTGCAGCACGTTGATATCATTGTGAGAACCTGCCATGCCAAAGAAAGAATGTCATATCCAAAGATCATGCAAAGCCACCGCTTCTAATATGACAGTGCACGCCTTGACATGCCCCTTGTACTGGCCCTGCCAAGCAAATGGACAGTTCTTCCACTCCCAGTGCATACAATTTATGCTGCCAAGCATGCCTGGAAAGGCTCTAGCTGCGTTGATCGCCAACAATCTCTCTGTATCAGCGGCAGTTGGCTGCCTCAAGTACTCTGGGCCAAACACCTCGATCACAGCCTGGCAGAACTTGTACATTGACATCAGACATGTTGTCTCACCCATACGGACATACTCATCCACCAAATCGCCTGGAATTCCATATGCAAGCATGCGGATGGCCGCGGTGCATTTCTGGTAAGAGGAGAATCCAAGCTTGCTAAGGGCATCCGTCTTGCACTCGAAGTATGGGTCATGAGCAACCACTCCCTCTCGGATATGATTGAACACATGCCTTTCCATTCGAAAACGGCGACAGAATTTATCCGGCTTGAAGAGCGGGGTGTTGGAAAAGTAATCGACATAGAGCAGGGCGTGGCCTCTCTCCCTGTTGCGGTTCAGGTTGGGAACACGGCCAGGGACTGACCCCCTGTACCGAGGAAGCTGCCGTTGAATGTGGTCGTGAACGACCAGTGCAGCCACCACTAGATCTTCATCATCCGACGACGAATCGTCCGATGAACAAAGGAAGTGATGGAAGAAAAATTCATCTCCACTGTCCATACCTTTGTGGGCAAAGTGTCGAACACGTTGCGGTCGTGGTGGCAAAGAGGCCGCGATGATCAACGCAGCAGGGGTGGTTGCCGGCCGGCTACTGGCCGCTCTGGAGCTCTCGTCGGAAGTTGCCGCAGCCGCCGTGGTACGTCGCCGGCGGTCGTGTCCCCTCTGTCACCGACAAAGACGGCGACGACCAAATCTCCTCCGATCAACGGCCAAAACTACGGCGAAAGCTCGAGCGTGTTGGTGGCCATGTCGAGACGTTGTTTGGTATGGACGCCCGTGGCAGGAGGTGGCCGGAGAATAGCGGCGGCGCCGGCGGGGGGAGGGGGTGGAGGCATTGGAAACGAAGGGACTGCTAGTGTCCCCGACAGGCGGGCCACGGGAGGACAAGGGCGTGCGACGAGCCCGTCCGCGCGATGTCCGTTTGACCCCAAACTCGGCGCAAGTTTGGGCCGGGGATCGGTCGAAAACAGACGAAATCCGGACATTTGTCAGTTTGGGGCTGCGCGTTGGGCCGCGCTATTCGTCCGTTCTACCCCAAACGGACACACCCGGACAAGATGGGGTCGCGCGGTGGAGTTGGCCTAAGCCTACCTCGTTCGGCCATTTAGCCCGGCCTCGATCGCTTAAACAAAAATCATCACTCTATCCGAAATCATTAGTTACGGATACCCTTGGTTACTCATACTTCCACTGGTGTGACAAGTGGCACGTTGTATGTGTGACACTATGGGAATTTTGTGTTTTCTCGTAGATTTGTTTTTCAACACGTTTTATAATTTAGACTGTGTGTTTAAATCACAAACCATTTTTATCATTGTGTTTCTCGCGTCGAAATCTATGAACTAGCTAGATCCCATGATAATTGACTAGCAAATATGCCCGTGCGTTGTAACGGGAGAAAAAAATCACCCATCATACACACACTCAATGACAATAGCAAATCCATTGAAAATTTTCATGATGCCACATAACAGACAACATGATAAGTGATGTTGCGCAAAAAAAGGTTGGATGATTTTTTAGTGTGCTCAAGGTGTTTCCAAAAATCTTTGTGAGCACAATTTCAAAGAATATGAAAAATCGACATTAAGCCACTTGTTTGCATAAATGGAGTAGGAAACATATATAATAGGTATTTTTAAAATACGCCATGTAAAGAAGGTATTGATTAAGGTTGCACCTTAAATATAATTTTAGAAATAATTAACATGCAAGATAATAGCATATCTGGAATCAACATTTTTTTTCTTCTGAAATATACATATTTTTCTGAGTGATTTTCATATATAACATGTTAGATTTAGGATTGAGGTTTGAAAGATGAGAAGCATTTGAATCTGCCTGAAAAAAGAGAAAGATTAAACCGAGCCTTACTGGGTTGAATGCAGCGCATCCTCTTAGTATTCGTAGAGAAAGAAGGGGAGTAGTAAGCTGGGATCGAACCCAACTCTCTAAGAGCATCTCCAATAGATGGTCCAAATTATGACGGTCCAAAACCGGAGATGTAAATTTTGCACCGCCAAAAAGTGCGTTTTGGAGCTTTAAAAAAAGGCCAACTCCAACAGATGGTCCAAATTCATGGTCCAAAAGAGCAACTCCAATAGATGGTCCAAATTCATGGTCCAAAACCGGCCAGCAGTCGCCCGGCTGCTGTTCAGCCGCTGTGCAGCCACTGTACGGCCGCGGTGGAAGAAGATGGCCGCCGGTTGGATTGGCTGCTGTTGACGGCTGCGGTCGGCTCCGGACGGCGGCGGTGATAAGAAATTGTTGGAAATATGCCCTAGAGGCAATAATAAAAGGATTATTATTATATTTCCTTGTTCATGATAATTGTCTTTTATTCATGCTATAATTGTGTTATCCGGAAATCGTAATACATGTGTGAATACATAGACACCAACATGTCCCTAGTAAGCCTCTAGTTGACTAGCTCGTTGATCAACAGATAGTCATGGTTTCCTGACTATGGACATTGGATGTCATTGATAACGAGATCACATCATTAGGAGAATGATGTGATGGACAAGACCCAATCCTAAACATAGCACAAGATCGTATAGTTCGTTTGCTAGAGTTTTTCCAATGTCAAGTATCGTTTCCTTAGACCATGAGATCGTGTAACTCCCGGATACCATAGGAGTGCTTTGGGTGTACCAAACGTCACAACATAACTGGGTGACTATAAAGGTATACTACGGGTATCTCCGAAAGTGTCTGTTGGGTTGACACGGATCAAGACTGGGATTTGTCACTCCGTATGACGGAGAGGTATCTCTGGGCCCACTCGGTAATGCATCATCATAATGAGCTCAAAGTGACCAAGTGTCTGGTCACGGGATCATGCATTACGGTACGAGTAAAGTGACTTGCCGGTAACGAGATTGAACGAGGTATTGGGATACCACGATCGAATCTCGGGCAAGTAACGTACCGATTGACAAAGGGAATTATATACGGGGTTGCTTGAATCCTCGACATCGTGGTTCATCCAATGAGATCATCGAGGAGCATGTGGGAGCCAACATGGGTATCCAGACCCCACTGTTGGTTATTGACCGGAGAGCCATCTCGGTCATGTCTACATGTCTCCCGAACCCGTAGGGTCTACACACTTAAGGTTCGGTGACGCTAGGGTTGTAGAGATATGAATATACAGTAACCCGAAAGTTGTTCGGAGTCCCAGATGAGATCCTGGACGTCACGAGGAGTTCCGGAATGGTCCGGAGGTGAAGAATTATATATAGGAAGTGCAGTTTCGGCCATCGGGAGAGTTTCGGGGGTCACCGGTATTGTACCGGGACCACCGGAAGGGTCCCGGGGGTCCACTGGGTGGGGCCACCCATCCCGGAGGGCCCCATGGGCTAAGTGGGGAGGGGAACCAGCCCATAGTGGGCTGGTGCGCCCCCCTTGGCCCACCCCATGCGCCTAGGGTTGGGAACCCTAGGGTGGGGGGGGGGCGCCCCACCTAGCTTGGGGGCCACTCCAGCCCTTGGCCGCCGCCCCCCTAGGAGATCCCATCTCCTAGGGCCGGCGCACCCCCTAGGGGGCCTATATAAAGGGGGGGAGGGAGGGGCAGCCGCACCCTTGAGTCTTAGTGCCTCCCTCTCCCCTGCTACACCTCTCCCTCTCGCAGTAGAACGGCGAAGCCCTGCTGCGGTGACCCCTGCATCCACCACCACGCCGTCGTGCTGCTGGATCTTCATCAACCTCTCCTCCCCCCTTGCTGGATCAAGAAGGAGGAGACGTCACGCTGACCGTACGTGTGTTGAACGCGGAGGTGCCGTCCGTTCGGCGCTAGGATCTCCGGTGATTTGGATCACATCGTGTACGACTTCCTCATCCCCGTTCTTTGAACGCTTCCGCGCGTGATCTATAAAGGTATGTAGATGCAATCCGATCACTCTTTGCTAGATGAACTCATAGATGGATCTTGGTGAAACCGTAGGAAATTTTTTGTTTTCTGCAACGTTCCCCAAAAGTGGCATCATGAGCTAGGTCTATGCGTAGTTCTCTTTGCACGAGTAGAACACAATTTGTTGTGGGCGTAGATGTTGTCAACTTTCTTGCCGCTACTAGTCTTATTTTGCTTCAGCAGTATTGTGGGATGAAGAGGCTCGGACCAACCTTACACGTATGCTTACGTGAGACCGGTTCCACCGACTGACATGCACTAGTTGCATAAGGTGGCTGGCGGGTGTCTGTCTCTCCCACTTTAGCTGGAGCAGATTCGATGAAAAGGGTCCTTATGAAGGGTAAATAGAAGTTGACAAATCACGTTGTGGCTTTCACGTAGGTAAGAAAACGTTCTTGCTAGAACCCTATTGCAGCCACGTAAAACTTGCAACAACAAATAGAGGACGTCTAACTTGTTTTTGCAGCAAGTGTTTTGTGATGTGATATGGCCAGAGTTGTGATGAATGATGAATGATATATATGTGATGTATGAGATGTTCATGCTATTGTAATAGGAATCACGACTTGCACGTCAATGAGTATGACAACCGGCAGGAGCCATAGGAGTTGTCTTTATTTTTTGTATGACCTGCGTGTCATTGAGAAACGCCATGTAAATTACTTTACTTAATTGCTAAACGTGTTAGCCATAGTAGTAGAAGTAATAGTTGGCGAGCAACTTCATGGAGACACGATGATGGAGATCATGATGATGGAAATCATGGTGTCATGCCGGTGACGAGATGATCATGGAGCCCCAAGATGGAGATCAAAGGAGCTATGTGATATTGGCCATATCATGTCACTATTATTATTTGATTGCATGTGATGTTTATCATGTTTTTGCATCTTGTTTACTTAGAACGATGGTAGTAAATAAGATGATCCCTCATAATAATTTCAAGAAAGTGTTCCCCCTAACTGTGCACCGTTGCGACAGTTCGTTGTTTCGAAGCACCACGTGATGATCGGGTGTGATAGATTCCAACGTTCACATACAACGGGTGTAAGAAAAATTTACACATGCAAACACTTAGGTTGAGTTGACGAGCCTAGCATGTACAGACATGGCCTCGGAACACAGTAGACCGAAAGGTAGAGCATGAGTCGTATAGAAGATACAATCAACATGAAGATGTTCATCGATGTTGACTAGTCCGTCTCACGTGATGATTGGACACGGCCTAGTTAACTCGGATCATGTTATACTTAGATGACTTGAGGGATGTCTATCTGAGTGGGAGTTCACTGAATAATTTGATTTAGATGAACTTAATTATCATGAACTTAGTCTAAAATCTTTACAACATGTATTGTAGATCAAATGGCCAACGTTGTCCTCAACTTCAACGCGTTCCTAGAGAAAACCAAGCTGAAAGACGATGGCAGCAACTATATGGACTGGGTCCGGAACCTGAGGATCATCCTCATAGCTGCCAAGAAAGATTATGTTCTACAAGCACCGCTAGGTGACGCACCTGTTCTCCCTGCAGAACAAGACGTTATGAACGCTTGGCAGACACGTACCGATGATTACTCCCTCGTTCAGTGTGGCATGCTTTACAGCTTAGAACCGGGGCTCCAAAAGCGTTTTGAGAGACACGGGGCATATGAGATGTTCGAAGAGCTGAAAATGGTTTTTCAAGCTCATGCCCGGGTCGAGAGATATGAAGTATCCGACAAGTTCTTCAGCTGTAAGATGGAGGAAAACAGTTCTGTCAGTGAGCACATACTCACTATGTCTGGGTTACATAACTGCTTGACTTAGCTGGGAGTTAATCTCCCGGATGACGCGGTCATTGACAGAATCCTTCAGTCGCTTCCACCGAGCTACAAGAGCTTTGTGATGAACTTCAATATGCAGGGGATGGAAAAGACCATTCCTGAAGTATTTGCAATGCTGAAATCAGCAGAGATAGAAGTCAAAAAGGAACATCAAGTGTTGATGGTGAATAAAACCATTAAGTTCAAGAAAGGCAAGGGTAAGAAGAACTTCAAGAAGGACGGCAAGGGAGTTGCCGCGCCCGACAAGCAAGCTGCCGGGAAGAAGCCAAAGAATGGACCCAAGCCCGAGACTGAGTGTTTTTATTGCAAGGGAAGTGGTCACTGGAAGCGGAACTGCCCCAAATACTTAGCGGACAAGAAGGCCGGCATCACGAAAGGTATATGTGATATACATGTAATTGATGTGTACCTTACCAGTACTCATAGTAGCTCATGGGTATTTGATACCGGTGCGGTTGCTCACGTTTGTAACTCAAAGCAGGAGCTGCGGAATAAGCGGAGACTGGCGAAGGACAAGGTGACGATGCGCGTCGGGAATGGTTCCAAGGTCGATGTGATCGCCGTCGGCACACTACCTCTACATTTACCTACGGGATTAGTTCTGAACCTCAATAATTGTTATTTAGTGCCAAGTTTGAGCATGAACATTGTATCAGGATCTCGTTTAATACGAGATGGCTACTCATTTAAATCCGAGAATAATGGTTGTTCTATTTATATGAGAGATATGTTTTATGGTCATGCTCCGATGGTGAATGGTTTATTCTTAATGAATCTCGAGCGTAATGCTACACATATTCATAGTGTGAGTACCAAAAGATGTAAGGTTGATAATGATAGTCCCACATACTTGTGGCATTGCCACCTTGGTCACATAGGTGTCAAACGCATAAAGAAGCTCCATGCAGATGGACTTTTAGAGTCTCATGATTACGAATCATTTGACATGTGCGAACCATGCCTCATGGGTAAAATGACCAAGACTCCGTTCTCAGGAACAATGGAGCAAGCAACCAACTTATTGGAAATCATACATACTGATGTGTGCGGTCCAATGAGTGTTGAGGCTCGCGGTGGTTATCGTTATGTTCTCACCCTCACTGATGACTTGAGTAGATATGGGTATGTCTACTTAATGAAACACAAGTCTGAGACCTTTGAAAAGTTCAAGGAATTTCAGAGTGAGGTTGAGAATCAACGTGACAGGAAAATCAAGTTCTTGCGATCAGATCGTGGGGGAGAATACTTGAGTCACGAATTTGGCACAAACTTAAGAAAATGTGGAATAGTTTCACAACTCACGCCGCCTGGAACACCTCAGCGTAATGGTGTGTCCGAACGTCGTAATCGCACTCTATTAGATATGGTGCGATCTATGATGTCTCTTACCGATTTACCGCTATCATTTTGGGGCTATGCTTTAGAGACTGCCACATTCACTTTAAATAGGGCTCCGTTGAAATCCATTGAGACGACACCGTATGAAGTATGGTTTGGGAAGAAACCTAAGCTATCATTTCTAAAAGTTTGGGGATGCGATGCTTATGTCAAGAAACTTCAACCTGAAAAGCTCGAACCCAAGTCAGAAAAATGCGTCTTCATAGGATACCCTAAAGAAACTATTGGGTATACCTTCTACCTCAGATCCGAAGGCAAGATCTTTGTTGCCAAGAATGGATCCTTTCTAGAGAAGGAGTTTCTCTCGAAAGAAGTAAGTGGGAGGAAAGTAGAACTTGATGAAGTATTACCTCTTGAACCAGAAAGTGGCGCAACTCAGGAAAATGTTCCTGTGGTGCCTGCACCAATTAGAGAGGAAGTTAATGATGATGATCAAGATACTTCTGATCAAGCTCCTACTAAAATTCGAAGGTCCACAAGGACACGTTCCGCACCAGAATGGTACGGCAACCCTGTCTTGGAAATCATGTTGTTAGACAACTGAGAACCTTCGAACTATGAAGAAGCGATGGCGGGCCCGGATTCCAACAAATGGCTGGAAGCCATGAAATCCGAGATAGGATCCATGTATGAAAACGAAGTATGGACTTTGACTGACTTGCCCGTTGAGCGGCGAGCCATAGAAAATAAATGGATCTTTAAGAAGAAGACAGACGCGGATGGTAATGTGACCATCTATAAAGCTCGGCTTGTCGCTAAGGGTTATTGACAAGTTCAAGGGGTTGACTACGATGAGACTTTCTCACCGGTAGCGAAGCTGAAGTCCGTCCGAATCATGTTAGCAATTGCCGCATTCTATGATTATGAGATATGGCAAATGGACGTCAAAACGACATTCCTTCATGGTTTCCTTAAGGAAGAATTGTATATGATGCAGCCGGAAGGTTTTGTCGATCCTAAGAATGCTGACAAGGTGTGCAAGCTCCAACGCTCGATTATGGGCTGGTGCAAGCATCTCGGAGTTGGAACATTCGCTTTGATGAGATGATCAAAGCGTTTGGGTTTATGCAGACTTATGGAGAAGCCTGCGTTTACAAGAAAGTGAGTGGGAGCTCTGTAGCATTTCTCATATTATATGTAGATGACATACTTTTGATGGGAAATGATATAGAGCTTTTGGACAGCATTAAGGCCTACTTGAATAAGAGTTTTTTAATGAAGGACCTTGGAGAAGCTGCTTATATATTAGGCATCAAGATCTATAGAGATAGATCAAG
This sequence comes from Triticum dicoccoides, assembly GCF_002162155.2. Lineage (NCBI taxonomy): Eukaryota > Viridiplantae > Streptophyta > Magnoliopsida > Poales > Poaceae > Triticum > Triticum dicoccoides. Next base: position 114,433,351 of record NC_041380.1, read on the forward strand.
ACGCCTCATAGGTCTTTCACAAAGCACATACCTTGATAAGATATTGAAGAAGTTCAATATGGATCAGTCTAAGAAGGGGTTCTTGCCTGTGTTGCAAGGTGTGAAATTGAGCTCAGCTCAATGTCCGACCACGGCAGAAGATATAGAAGAGATGAGTGTCATCCCCTATGCCTCAGCCATAGGTTCTATTATGTATGCCATGCTATGTACCAGACCTGATGTAAACCTTGACGTAAGTTTGGTAGGTAGGTACCAAAGTAATCCCGGCAAGGAACACTGGACAGCGGTCAAGAATATCCTGAAGTACCTGAAAAGGACTAAGGAAATGTTTCTCGTTTATGGAGGTGACGAAGAGCTCGTTGTAAAGGGTTACGTCGACGCTAGCTTCGACACAGATCTGGATGACTCTAAGTCACAAACCGGATACGTGTATATTTTGAATGGTGGGGCAGTAAGCTGGTGCAGTTGCAAGCAGAGCGTCGTGGCGGGATGTACATGTGAAGCGGAGTACATGACAGCCTCGGAGGCAGCACATGAAGCAATTTGGGTGAAGGAGTTCATCACCGACCTAGGAGTCATACCCAATACGTCGGGGCCGATCAAACTCTTCTGTGACAACACTGGAGCTATTGCACTTGCCAAGGAGCCCAGGTTTCACAAGAAGACCAGGCACATCAAGCGTCGCTTCAACTCCATTCGTGAAAATGTTCAAGATGGAGACATAGATATTTTTAAAGTACATACGGACCTGAATGTAGCAGATCCGTTGACCAAACCTCTCCCTAGAGCAAAACATGATCAACACCAGAATTCCATGGGTGTTCGATTCATCACAATGTAACTAGATTATTGACTCTAGTGCAAGTGGGAGACTGTTGGAAATATGCCCTAGAGGCAATAATAGAAGGATTATTATTATATTTCCTTGTTCATGATAATTGTCTTTTATTCATGCTATAATTGTGTTATCCGGAAATCGTAATACATGTGTGAATACATAGACACCAACATGTCCCTAGTAAGCCTCTAGTTGACTAGCTCGTTGATCAACAGATAGTCATGGTTTCCTGACTATGGACATTGGATGTCATTGATAACGAGATCACATCATTAGGAGAATGATATGATGGACAAGACCCAATCCTAAACATAGCACAAGATCGTATAGTTCGTTTGCTAGAGTTTTTCCAATGTCAAGTATCTTTTCCTTAGACCATGAGATTGTGTAACTCCCGGATACCGTAGGAGTGCCTTGGGTGTACCAAACGTCACAACGTAACTGGGTGACTATAAAGGTATACTACAGGTATCTCCGAAAGTGTCTGTTGGGTTGACACGGATCAAGACTGGGATTTGTCACTCCGTATGACGGAGAGGTATCTCTGGGCCCACTCGGTAATGCATCATCATAATGAGCTCAAAGTGACCAAGTGTCTGGTCACGGGATCATGCATTACGGTACAAGTAAAGTGATTTGCCGGTAACGAGATTGAACGAGGTATTGGGATACCGACGATCGAATCTCGGGCAAGTAACATACCGATTGACAAAGGGAATTGTATACGGGGTTGCTTGAATCCTCGACATCGTGGTTCATCCGATGAGATCATCGAGGAGCATGTGGGAGACAACATGGGTATCCAGATCCCGCTATTGGTTATTGACCGGAGAGCCATCTCGGTCATGTCTACATGTCTCCCGAACCCGTAGGGTCTACACACTTAAGGTTCGGTGACGCTAGGGTTGTAGAGATATGAATATGCGGTAACGCAAAAGTTGTTCAGAGTCCCGGATGAGATCCTGGACGTCACGAGGAGTTCCGGAATGGTCCGAAGGTGAAGAATTATATGTAGGAAGTGCAGTTTCGGCCATCGGGAGAGTTTCGGGGGTCACCGGTATTGTACCGGGACCACCGGAAGGGTCCCGGGGGTCCACCGGGTGGGGCCACCCATCCCGGAGGGCCTGATGGGCTAAGTGGGGAGGGGAACCAGCCCATAGTGGGCTGGTGCGCCCCCCTTGGCCCACCCCATGCGCCTAGGGTTGGGAACCCTAGGGTGGGGGGGCGCCCCACCTAGCTTGGGGGCCACTCCACCCCTTGGCCGCCCCCCCCTAGGAGATCCCATCTCCTAGGGCCGGCACACCCCCTAGGGGGCCTATATAAAGGGGGGAGGGGCAGCCGCACCCTTGAGTCTTGGCGCCTCCCTCTCCCCTGCTACACCTCTCCCTCTCGCAGTAGAACGGCGAAGCCCTGCTGCGGTGACCCCTGCATCCACCACCATGCTGTCGTGCTGCTGGATCTTCATCAACCTCTCCTCCCCCCCTTGCTGGATCAAGAAGGAGGAGATGTCACGCTGACCGTACGTGTGTTGAACGCGGAGGTGCCGTCCGTTCGGCGCTAGGATCTCCGGTGATTTGGATCACGTCGTGTACGACTTCCTCATCCCCGTTGTTTGAACGCTTCCGCGCGTGATCTATAAAGGTATGTAAATGCAATCCGATCACTCGTTGCTAGATGAACTCATAGATGGATCTTGGTGAAACCGTAGGAAAATTTTTGTTTTCTGCAACATTCCCCAACAGAAATGAGGTTGGAGGCCGGCCAAGAGGAGCTCGGCGGGCGGCGAAGACTAGTTCGGCAGCCGGGCGGAGGGAGGCGGGGAGGCAGTCATGCGGCCGGTGCAACGGCCGTGGACAGGCTCGCGGCCGACGGGAGGAGGTCGGCGGCAGCCTAAAAGATCCGGCGGAGGCTTATCGTGGCAGCCGGACCGCCGAAGGGGCCGAATCCCGCGCCGGCTACCACTCGATTCGGCGGCGGACGGGCGGCGGCGGGGAGACGATGGGGGCGACGAGGGTGGAGGGCGGCGGAGGAGATGTGGGGTGGTGGCGGCGCCGACGGCGAGGTTTTGGGCGGTCGCGGCGGCGGATTCCGGCCAGCTGTGTCGCGGGCGGGCGGACGGGCGCGGGCGGGAACAAAAATGAAGTGGTGGTTGGGCGTTCGCGGGCGGCGGCTAGTTTTGGACCAGATGCATCTCGTGATGTATATTTGCATCGCGAGGTGTTGCATTTTACATCACAAGGAGGCCGCCGTCCATTTTTTTGCATAGTACTATCTGTTTTTAGTCTAAGTACGCTTTATTTATTAATCAAACAAATTCATAGGGATACAAGAAATGTTTGGAGGGTTTAACAGCCACACATGACGCCCATAATCCAAACTGAAAGCATGCTTAGTGAGGCTATGTGCCTCAATATTAGTGGCTCTACCTTCAAAGATGAAGGTGCAACTATCAAATCTAATTGATGTTTCCACAATCTCCTTCGTGATACTGGAGTAGGCACCCCCAGTTCGGTCCTTGATATTTTTCACTACCCTTTGGCTGTCACTAGCGACCAGAATCTGAGCAAGGTCCAAATCCGCTGCAAGCGCAAGCGCCTCTCGACATGCCAGCGCTTCAAGCATCACCGGATTCGTAACTCCATGGATCTTGATCACCGAAGCACCCAAAAAAGCTCCTAATGAGTTTTTGCAAATGGCACTGAATGAGCCAAAATTGCCATCTCTAGATACGACTCCGTCGACTCGGATTTTTTCAGTTCCTTCTGGGGGAGGGATCCATCGTAACTGCGCAGGAGCTGCCCTTGGTAACCCAGTCGTTGCTTTCTTCGATTTGCATTCCTCAATCTCCCGGATGAACTTCAGGATGAACTGGTATGTAGACAGCGGGCTCTCGAATATGTTTTCATGTAGTGCCTGTCTTCGTGCAAACCAAAGTGCCCATAAAGTTGTGGTTACCAAGATGAACTCTTGCGGGGTGAGCATCTCCTGGACCGAGAAAAGCCATCTTTTTGCATCTGGTTCTGTAGTGGTGTTCAAAGCTTCCACAAGATCTTGATCAAGCAAGGCCCAAACGCATCTAGCGACCGTGTAATGGAGCAACGAGTGTTGCCAGGAATCCTTGGCTCCATAGAGGCCACAACAAGTGGTTGTAGACATATTGCGATGATGCTTCAGATCCGCAGTTGGGATTGATTGCTGAGCTAGTCGCCATAGGAATATTTTCAGCTTTGGTGGAACCTCCACTCTCCACAATGCTTTCCATGATTGTTTTTCTCTGTCCAGATTTGAAGAAACAGCCCTTCCTTCCAGCCAAGCCTCTCTCGTGAGCTTTGTTTCAACTAACATACGATAAGATGAGCGAACTGAAAACACCCCACTTCTTTCATGCACCCAAGACCAGAAGTCCTCAATGTTCCGAGTGCACAGAGGGATAGAGTATATTGCTGCGGCATCTGTTGGTAGGAAAGTTTCGTTGATCAGTGTTCGATTCCATTCATGTCGGGGGTTTGGTGGGACATATGCCAACGGATGGCTTATCATGGTGGGGGCGAGTAGAACGTCGCCGGTGCCTGGAAACGGGATGAGGCGAAGACATGCACGCCGGCGAATCTTACCCAGCTTCGGGGCTCTCCGGGGAGATAATACCCCTACTGCTGCTCTGCGGGGTCTCCGCATGATCACTATAGTCAAGGGTTTACACGGTTGCTCCTTGAGCTATGTATGGTGGTAGGAGAGGGCAGGGCTAGCTCTCTCCCTCTATCTGGTGAGGTATAGAACTTTTGGGATCCAACCCTTTGCATGGGTCCCTGGGGGGTTTATATAGGCCTACCCCCAGGGGTACAATGGTAATGTGACTGGGTGCGGGCCCAGCCGTCAGTGTCTCCGACCTCCGACTTCTCCGCCGGCTGCTGGGGCCCACCGACTGGTGGGCCCCGCCGACTGGTCTGGTACGGAGCCGACAGATCGCGTCCACCGTGGGCGGGTCTTGCTGGTTGCTGATTGCTGTAGCCGTGCTCCTGATGATGCAAGCTTGATCATGGGGTCATGGCAACAGCCCCGCCGCCTGGCGGGCGATCACTGTGGCCACTCCCCATCTCTTCTTGAGTAATGGCACGTGGGCCCCAGGGAAGGGCTCGGCCGACTCCCCCGGGCCGACTCCCGTTGGGTCCGACTGGCGGTGCTCCCGCCGTCTCCCGAGGTCTCGCTGGCTGGTGGGCCCTGCTACCTCCAGGCCGTATAGACAAGCCGTCGTGGGCGCAGGACTAGGTACAATGGTGCTGATGTTAGACCGGCTGGGCAACAGTGCCACGCTGCGGGGAGATCCTCCCAAGTACGGCGTGCTGTAGCCATGCCTGCCCTTGGTAAGGGGCGGGGAGTGGGCTTCATTGTAGCCACGCCCCTGCCCCGTCCCCCTTGATGAGGTCACAGTTTGTGGCCGACTCCCCAAAGCCGGCTTCACTGGAAGTCGTCCCTGGGACTCGGCCGTGAGCGGGCAGTCGGCCGCCTTGCCGCAGACTCCCCAGGAGGCGGCTCTTCGCCCTGTGGTCTTGAGGGGCGCAGCCTGCCCCAATGTCTTGAAAGGTCAGGGGGCTCAGGTTGGCCTACCCGTGGCCCATTACTCCGACAGTAGTCCCCGAAGCTGGTGAGGCGCCGCGGACGATCGGCCGAGAAGCCTCAAGAGTTTCCCTCTCCGGAGCTCAACACAGGGTCTTGATTGACTTCTGCCGGGCCGACTAGAAGGAGTCGGACTTGCCCAACTCGGACTCACACTATTCCGACTTGCTCAGTAGTTCGAACATCGCGGCGGGATTTCAAGTGGCGTGCTAGCTAAGCTTCCAGGCCGCCGCCCGTTCCTGGCCTGTCACGTGAGGGCACGTGTCCAGGCCGTCCTGCCAGCCCACGCGCGCGATGAGACAGGCCCATAGGCGGGGCCCGCCACTTCCGCTCCTCGGCGCCCGAGCGGATCCGCTGCGGCCCCGACGGGCGGTTGGGATTCCCGTAAAGTTACTGCGCGCAGTAACTTTACGTGGATCGTGGGGGTCGTGGGGCTGCGGGCGCAGTAAATCCCCACGTCCGCCCCCTCGGCTTCGCAGCCCATAGGGCTATAAGTAGGGGGAAGAGGGGGGCACGCACGCCCCTCCTTCCCACTACCCCTCGCTTCTTCCTCCTCGCAGCTCCTCGCTCTCTTGCTTCCACCTCTCTTCTTCGCTTCTTCGCTCTGCTGCACGCCCAAGCTCCGGCGGACGCCGCGGTGTTAGCTTCGCGATGAGCTCTTCCTCCGCCGCCGTGCCTCCCCCAGTGCGCTCTGGCACCTGGGACGGCTCCGAGGTCCACGAGGACCACATCGAGTTCCTCCGCCGGACCCATCGGCTTCCCGGCGAGGATCGCATGCAGGTGCACCTCGCGCCGGAGGGGGAGATTTCCCCCGCCCCGCAGGAGGGCGAGCGGGTCATCTTCCACTCGCACTGCCTGCGCGGGCTAGGGCTGCCGGCGAGCAGCTTCTTCCGGTCGTTCATGGAGTTCTACGGACTCCAGCCGCACCACCTCACCCCCAACACGGGGGTGCTGCTGTCCGCCTTCGTGGCTCTGTGCGAAGGCTTCCTCGGAGTCCTCCCCACCCTCGAGCTCTGGGGGGAGTTCTTCTTCTCCAAGCTCAGCACCCAAGCCGCGGGCGTGCCGGCTCAGTGCGGCGCCTTCATCACCGTGCGGAGGACAGGAGCCGACAACCACTTACCCTCCATCTCGCTGCTGAAGTCGGTGAAGATGTGGCAGCGGTCCTACTTCTACGTCAGGAACGTCGCCACGAGGGGCGACTGGGTCAATCTGCCAGCCTTCGAAGCCGGCCCGCCGGCTGGCAGACTTCCCAACTGGTCGTACCGGGCTAGGTCACTGACGCCTGTGGGAGCCGGCGCCATCACACGACTCCGAGTGCTGACGTAGTCGGAGGGGCTGACTGGTCCAGACCTGCTGGCAGCCTTCGTCTCGCGCCGAGTTCTCCCACTCCAAGGCCGCCCTCACCTGATATGCCAGATGAGCGGGGGCCGCGACCCGAGTCGGATGTGCACCAAGGACATGCCTCACGAAGAGGTGGCCTTGATGGTGAACTACCTCTTGGATAGCAAGCTCCGGAGGACTGGCGATTCGGCAAGGAGCCATACTCCCGTGCCAACCCCCCGCCCGTGGTGAGTCGCCTTTCTTTTCTTTAGATTATCTTCTTCTTGCCGAGTCTTGTTCTAATCAGCCTGCTTTTTGGTTAGAATCCCCTTCTTCACTCACCAGCCAGCACCTCGGGGCCGGCCCATGAGTTCGTCGCCGATCAGGCGGAGAGCGACGTCGACGACCCCGATCTGGGGGCGGCGGCTCTGGAAGACGACGCCGAGGGAGGAGGAGGGACGACAGGCGACTTCAGGCCCTCGGCCACCTTTGCCGACTGGCCTGAAGACGACGCCGAGGAAGGAGTCGCCCCTCGCCATCGGCTAGGAGCCAGCCAGCCGGGCGCGGGCTCTTCTGCCGTGTCGGGCGCTCCAGGCGGCGGGAAGAAGCGCCGGGCTGCGCCGACTTTGTTCGGCAGGCGGCCGAAGAAGCCCAAGGGCTCGGCTGCGGCGACCCGGCGGGACGAGGCGGCCGCGAAGGCCATTCGCTTCCGTAAGGAAGTGAAGAAGCCGCCGTTGGTCTCTGCGTAAGTATTCTGTCTTCAAAATTTATTCTTTCTTCTCGTTTTGTCTGAGTCTCTGCTCGCCCTTCTTTCTTGAGGGCTCCCCTCTCTCTTGAGCGGGTTGCCGCCACCTCCATCATGGGGTCAGCGGAGACTCCCGCCACCACTCGGTGGATAGACCCTGCTGCCGACCTCCGGGAGGCGACAGAGCGGAATGCGCAGGAGAAGCACAATGAAGAAGAAGCCCTCCGCCTGGAGAAGACGGAGGCCGACAGGGCGGAGGCCTCCGCCAAGAAAAAACTAGCGGAGGCCGAAGCCGCCGCCGTGGCGAAGCAGCAGGCTGAGGAAGCCGCACGCCGTCAGGCGGCCTTGCTTGTTACCCCGCTGAACTCTGCGCCGCCGCCGCCGGAGTTCATGGGGCAGACTAAGAGGAGCCGGCGGGGAGAACCTTGTCGAGGAGAGGGAAGGCGGCGAGCCCTCTACTCCGGGCGCGAACGTTCCGCCGCCGCCTCCGCCACCGTCTGAAGGCATGCGAGGCGAGCGGCCAGCGGACCCTCCGGTGCCGCCGACCGAAGACGAGGCCGTGGCGAGGCTACTCCTATAGGTCGGCTCGCCAGCGGGCCGTCTTCGGGAGAAGGCGACTTCGGCACCCCGCCCCTGGAAGCCGGCACCGCCAGCTCGGCGGCTCCAGACGGCGAGGCGACGAGCGCCGCACCCGTTGGGTGGGTGCGGGGAGGCGGCACAGGGCCGCTGAACCGGGCGCTCCTGGACGTCCAGGCGAAACTCCGCGCTGAGGGCGACACCCTCCAGAGCTGCACCAAGGCGTTCCTAGCGTCGCGGGCGGCCGTCCGGGTATGTTTTTTCTTTGAGCCTTGTTTTCTTGTTCTTCTCTGTGGGGGCACGCCAGTGCGCCCACTGGGTGTAGTCCCCGAGTTTCGGGTCGACTGCTGAGTAGGCGGCCCGGAACTCCAATTTGATGAACTTCTGGGCATTAATTTTGTCTCAAATGCTTGTTGCAGGACTACCACAACCTCCGCGTCACCGCCTTCAACCGTAATGTTGAAGAGTTGGGCAAGCGGACTGCCGACTTGGCGAAGAGCCGGAGTAAGTCCTTCTCCTTTTTCTCTTCTCTGCGGGGGCATGCTAGCGCACCCGCGGGCTATAGTCCCCGAGATTCGGGCCGACTGCTGAGCAGTCGGGCCGGATCTCCCCGGCGACCTACTTTATTGACGACTGCTGTCTTTCTTTCTTTCCTTCAGGGGCCAACGCTGCTCTTCAACAGCAGCTGAGTGAAGCCAACTCCGCCCTACTCGCCAAAGGGGAGGAGTGCAGCAAGCTTGCCACGGAGCGCGATCTGCTGGCCACTCAGTTGGCAGAGCAGAAGGGGCTGCTCGCGAAGTCGCAGAGGGAGGCGGAGGAGACGGAGGCCGCCCTCCTGGCCGAGTTCGCGAGCGAGCGCTCTTCCTGGTCTGACAAGGAGGCATTGCTATCCTCCGGCTTCCATGAGATCGAAGACATCATTGATGGTGAGTCTCTTTGTTTTCTTTCTTTGAGCTTCCGACTTAGGTCGTGCCGACTCCTGGTTTTTTGACTCGCTTTTCTGTTTCTTCGCATCTTTTGCAGAGTTCTTCCCTGGGCAGTCGCAGGCCGCTATCCAAGCCATCGAGGCCGATCGTGCAAGTCGGAGGGCGGAGGGCGCAGAGATCGCCGCCGACGCCCCCCGAACTCTTGATGAGCACATCTTGAGTATCGAGGCTCGCCTCCGGCCGGCGCACCAGATGCTGCGCCGGCTTCAGCGCGTCGGCGCCCAGGCGATCTCCGCCCTTTGGACGGATATGCAGGCTCCGCGCACCCCCAGCCTGACGGCCAACTGGTTGGAGGTCGCGGCTGGTCGCCTCGAGGCCTGGAAGGGCTCTTCGGCCCGGGCTGGAGCGCGCCGGGCCTTGGAGTTCGTCATGGCGTGGTACCCGGGTCTGGATCTATACCGGTTGGCCACGCTTCGGTCAGAGGCCCAGTTGGAGCTGGCGGCTGCGGAAGACGCCCTCGTAAAGCGTGCTGCAGCGATCGCCGAGTACACCGATACGAGCAGCTTCGTCCCCGAGCGGTCTGAAGACGGCGAGGAGGTCCCGCCGGAGTGGTTTGGGATGAACCCAGACTACGGCGAAGACTCGACGGAGGTGATCGGCTCCAGTGTCGAGGAGGAGGACGAGGCGGAGGATGAGGGCGAGGCGGAGGCACCAGAAGACGGCCAGCCTCAGCCCGACCGCGCCTCCAGCAACGAGCCGCGTGCGACAGATCCGACTGCTGCCGGAGGCGATCAAGCCGAGATTAGCCGGCCGACCGCCCCGACGACTGATGCTGGCGCCTCCTCCGACCCCCCGACTCCGTCTGCCGCCTCCTAAGCTGCCGCTGTGCCTTTTGTTTTATCTGCTTCAGTAGTCTTTTGAAGAACTTGTTAATTCACACAGTTCCACCCGCGAGGTGTATTTTGAACCTCTGCTTGACAATTCGGCCAAGGGCCTATGTTATGTAAATTTATATATCTATCCTTTCTTACTCATTGTTCTTTTGGCTGTTTTCCTTTGCCGGTTTTCCCTAGTTGCCTGCCTTGCCAATCGGACAGCCACCCTGCAGACTGTTGCTGGATCAAGTGCTAGGCTACTTTGGGAAAGCAAGTACTTAGCTGATTTCAAGATTCTTTGAGCAAGTTGGATAGAAAACGACAATCTGACTATCCGAGAATCGGTTTGCGAGAAAGGCTGGAAGCCGTCTTGAGCTATGTTTTATGCTTTGAGTCCTTAGCCATTTTTCGTGTGAGCACCCATTCTACCTTACCTCTGCCCACTGTACAGTCGCTCTGTGAGCTGCGACTTCTGACAGAAGACGGCTTAGATGCTACACACTACTTGTCCGGCTGCAGGAAGCATTTCATAGTGCAAGGCGGCAAGTCCCCGGGCCGACTTGTCGAGCCCGGTGCCACACGGTATGACAAAGAGTAATCATACTTGTAGGCATAATTTTTATCATACAGACAAAAGAGGGCAGTCCCCGAGCTCGTCTCGGGGGGCCCGAAGTCTTGGTACTTTAATACAAAAGGTAGCATGGTACATACTGCATCAACTGTAAAATCTTCGGAGAAGATTTGCATTCCATGGCCGCTCTGTCTTGTTGCCGGAGTCGTCCTTCTTGCGTGCTCGGGGCTTCTGAGCGTCGATCAGGTAGTAGGAGTCGTTGCCAAATACTTTGCTGATGATGAAAGGGCCCTCCCAAGGCGGCGACAGCTTGTGCTGGCCGGCTGTTCACTGGATCAGCCGAAGCACAAGGTCGCCTTCTTGGAAAGATCTTGGCCTGACCTTCCTGTTGTGGTATCGGCGCAGGCTCTGCTGGTAGATGCCGGACCGGCTGAGTGCCAGCAGCCGGCCCTCTTCCAGCAGATCAACGCCGTCTTGTCGTGCTTCTTCTGCTTCCTCCTCGGTGTGCATGGTGACTCGTGGGGAGTCGAACTCTATGTCCGTTGGGATGACGGCTTCGGCACCGTAGACGAGGAAGAAGGGCGTGAAGCCGGTTGACTTGTTTGGAGTCGTGCGCAGACTCTAGAGGACGGCTGGCAGCTCGTCGAGCCAGCAACCAGCCAAGCGCTCTAGAGGCTCGATCAACCAAGGCTTGACGCCGGACAGGATGAAGCCGTTTGCTCGCTCCACTTGGCCGTTTGACTGCGGGTGGGCGACGGATGCTAGGTCCAGTCGGATGCCCTGTGTTGCGTAGAAACGGGCCAAGGCTCCTTTGGCAAAATTTGTGCCGTTGTCGGTGATGATGCTGTGTGGTATGCCGTACCGAATTGTGATATCGGTGATGAAGGTCACGGTAGTCGGACCGTTCAGTTTCTTAATTGGCTTTACTTCCACCCACTTGGTGAACTTGTCCACTGCGACAAGTAGGTGAGTTAAACCACCTCGTGCTGTTTTGAATGGTCCCACCATGTCTAGACCCCAAACTACGAAAGGCCAAGCAATGGGGATGGTCTTGAGCGCGGAAGCCGGCTGGTGTGGCTTGGAGCTGAACTTCTGGCACCCTTTGCATTTTTGGACCAACTCCTCGGCCTCCTCCAAGGCAATCGGCCAAAAGAAACCGTGCCGAAAAGCTTTGGCGACGAGTGCTCTTGAAGCCGCATGGTGGCCACATTCGCCTTGATGGATGTCTTTGAGGATCGCTTGGCCTTGCTCTGGCTCTACGCAGCGTTGGTAGACACCAGTGATGCTGCGCCTGACCAGCTCTCTGTTGATTATGGTATAAGCTGCTGCCCGGCGTTGTACTTGCCGAGCTGAGGTCTCATCATTTGGTAGCTCTTTGTTCACCAGAAATTTGAGGATGGGTTGGGCCCATGAGGGTGCTGCTATTTCGTCGACTATCAGAACTGCGACTTGGACGAGGGCGGCTGGGCTGGGAGGCGGTGGGCTGGAGTCAACAGCCACTTGTTGGGCTGATGAAGTTCCCAGGCCGACTGGCTCGGTCCTTGGGCTGAGTTCTGGAATCTTCGAGTCCGTCGCGCAGTCCCCGGGCCGGGCTCGACTGTGGCAGCTTTGGAGTCTCCCGCCAAAGTCCCCGTTCCGACTGCCGGAGCTCTGGAGTCGGATCCGCCGTCTTCAGGAGGAGCCGGCACAAAGATGGAGCCTGATTCTGGTGAAGGCTTGACAGACGGCTTGAGGAGGCGTTGAAGGGCGACGCCAGATGGTATTGCTTGGCGGGTAGAGCCGATTCGTGCCAAGGCGTCTGCTTGGTCGTTGTCGTTTCTTGGCACATGGAGGAACTTGCACCCTTCGAAATACCCGCTGAGTTGCTGCACGAGGAAACGGTAGCTCGCCATGTTTGCATCTTTTGCGTCCCAATCGCCAGACGACTACTGGACCACTAAGTCCGAGTCGCCATAACACAAGATCTGGCGGATGCCAAGTTCTTTGGCAAGCCGGAGCCCGTGAATGAGCGCCTCGTACTCGGCCACATTGTTGGAGGCGACAAAATGGATTTGCAGTGCATATTTGAGCTTGTCGCCTTTGGGAGAGGTGAGGACGACGCTGGCTCCCAAGCCGGTGCGCATCTTGGAGCCATCGAAGTGCATCCGCCAATGGATGGAGTCAGGTGCTGGAGGCAGGTACTGGGTCTCGGCCCAGTCGACGAGGAAGTCGGCAAGTGCTTGTGACTTGATAGCGGTGCGGGGCTGGTAGTAGATGGTGTAAGGAGCCAACTCTATGGCCCACTTGGCCACTCGACCAGAGGCATCTCGGCTACCGATGATCTCGGCAAGTGGAGCCGTGCAGACCACCGTGATTGGATGTTCTTGAAAGTAAGGCTTCAATTTCTTGGCAGCAAAGTGCACGCCATAGCACATCTTCTGGTAGTGGGGGTAGTTCTGCTTGGAGGTCGACAGTACCTCGCTCAGGTAATATGCTGGTCTCTGGACATGTAGCGCCTTGCCTTCCTCCTTGCGCTCTACTACAATGACTGTGCTGACTACTCGGTCGGTGGCGGCGATGTACAGGAGCATAGGTTCCTTGGGAGTCAGAGCCGCCAGGACGGGTGGAGTAGTCAGCATCTTCTTCAACTGGTGGAAAGCTTCGTCCGCCTTATGGTTCCACTCAAAAAAAATGGTCTTCTTCATGAGTTGGTATAAGGGGAGAGCTTTCTCGCCCAGCCGACTGATGAATCGGCTGATGGACGCCAAGCAGCCGGTGAACTTCTGCACATCCAGCAGTCGGCTAGGTACCTCCATTCTCTCGATGGCCTTGATTTTTACTAGGTTGCATTATATGCCGCGTTCAGAGACCAGGAAGCCTAGCAGCTGGCCGGCTGGTACTCCGAAGACGCACTTTTCGGGGTTGAGCTTGATCTGGAATCGGCGCAGGTTCTCAAAGGTCTCCTTGAGGTCTTCCAGCAGTGTTCCACGCTTCTCCGTCTTCACCACCACATCATCCACATAGACGTGGGCGTTCGTGCCGAGCTACTTGAGGAGACATTTCTGCATGCAACACTGAAAGGTGGCGCCGGCATTCCTCAAGCCGAACGTCATGGTGAGGTAGCAGAATGCTCCAAACGGCGTGATGAAGGCGGTCTTCAATCTTTCAGCCGGGTTTAGCTTGATCTGGTGATATCCTGAGTACGCATCCAAAAAACTCAACAACTCGCATCCGGCTGTGGAGTCCATCACCTGATCAATTCTTGGCAGAGCAAACGGGTCCTTGGGGCAGGCCTTGTTGAGGCTCGTGTAGTCAATACACATTCGCCATTGCTTGTTCTTCTTTAGCACCAGGACCGGATTCGCCAGCCACTCCGGGAAGAAAACTTCCATAATGAAGCCGGCTGCTAGGAGTCGGGCTATCTCTTCTCCGACAACTCTTCTCTTCTCTTCTGATAAGCGGCGTAGGGGCTGCCTGACCGGCTTTGCATCTGATCGGACGTGTAACTTGTGCTTGGCGAATTCCGTCGGCACACCTGGCATGTCTTTGGGAGACCATGCGAAGATGTCCCGATTCTCATGGAGGAAATCGACGAGCTCGCCTTCCTATTTGCTGTCGAGGTTTGCACCTATGACATCGTACCAAGGGTATCTTCTTTGTCTCTTTGGCCGGCTTGAACGAACCTTCGGCTTCCGACTCCTTTGGGTCGGGCGATATCTCCGGCTGCTTGCCGGCCATCACCACAGCTTGCTCAAGGAGTCGCTTCTCGGCCGCAATCACCAGGGACTCGGCCAACCGACTGCTCTCGGCCGCGCAGGCGGATGACTTACGGTAGTCGTCGGCCACAGTCAGAATTCCCCTGGAACTGGGCATCTTCATCTTGAGGTAGGCGTAGTGGGGGACCGCCATGAACTTGGCCAAGGCGGGACGGCCAAGCAGCGCATGGTACGGCCTCTCAAGGTCCACCACCTCAAACCAAACAGACTCTCTTCGGAAGTGATCTTTGTCCCCAAAGAGGACGTCAATCAGGATCTTGCCGATTGGTGAACAGGAAAGCCCAGGAACAATGCCGTGGAACACAGTCCGGCTGTTCTGAAGCTGTCTCTGCTTGATTCCTAACTTCTCCATGGTGTCCTTGTACAGGATGTTGATGCTGCTGCCCCCATCTATCAGGACTCGCGAGAAACGCGCGACCCGTTTGTCCGTGGCAAAGGTGGCGTCCAGGACCAAGGCGTAGGAGCCCGGACTCGGCATCACTTCTGGGTGGTCAGCCTTGCTCCAGCTGATGGGCCTCTCTGAACAGTGCATGAACTCTGGCGTCTCTGAGGCTACTGCGTTCACCTCATGTCGCTGCAGCCGCCTGCTGCGTCGATCATCAACCACACTGGTGAACACCATGTAGGCTCCGTGCTCTTCAGGGTACTCGTCTTGTACTGCGCCGACTGGCCTGACTGCCGGCTGCTAGGGTGGAGGCGGAGGCGGCTGCCCAGCAGGTGGGGGTGGCAGGAGGCCGTCTCCCTTGGCGATCCTGGTGAGCCAGTGGCACTTCCGAGTGGTGTGATTTGATGGCTTCGCGTCGCTGTGGAACTTGCATGGTCCATCCAAGGTCTGCTCGTAGGAGAAGGCCGACAACCAGTTCGGCTTGCCGCCTTTCTGTCGCTTGGGCGGAGGCTGCTCCTGTGGCTGCTGGGCTTCGAGGGTCGCAACCTACCGGCTGCTGGAAGCCGGCAGCGGGGCCTTGCGCTTGTGGTCGCCCTGCTGTTGTCGCCGGCCGGCGTGTGCTGCCGGAGTTCTTGGAGCCTGAGGAGCTACTTTGCCAGTCGTGCTGATTTGAATTTCCGTCTTCATGGAGGATTCGGCCGCAGCATACTTGTCGCTATGATCAGTAGCTCATCGAGGGTTTTTGGCTCGTCGTAGAGGAGCTTGTGCTTGAGGAGGGTGCCTTCCCTGCACCTGGCTGTGAAGTACTCGATGGCCTGCACCTCGTGCACGCCCTCGCAGGAGTTCCGGAGCTCGGCCCAACGCGTGAGGTAGTCGCGAGTCGACTCGTCAGGACCTTGCACGCACAAGGAGAGCTGACGAGGCTTGGGAGGACGCTTGTACATGCTGGTGAAGTTGCGGACGAATGCTTCAGTGAAGTCGACCCAGCTGTTGATGCTGCGGGGCTTTAGGCTGTTCAGCCATGTCCGGGCCGTGCCCTGGAGCATGAGTGGAACGTACTTTACGGCGACACGCTTGTTGCCATTTGCTATGCTGACAGCCGTGGAGTAGTTGACTAGCCAGTCTTCCGGCTTCACGGAGCCGGTATACTTGGGCGTGTCTCTTGGGAGAGTGAACCCTCTAGGAAAGGGCTCGTCCCGAATGCGGGGCCCGAAACAAGGCAGACCCAACTCGTCTTCTTCTTCCAGCGCCAGGGACCGGTGAAGTCGGTCGATCCGGTGGCGGGCGTCATTCTCCCCAACTCCCTCTCGGTGGCCAAGGCGGTCACCGAGAGTTGGATGGTCAACAGGCGGCGGGGAGACTCACCTCTCCTTGCGGGGAGGGGCAGGCAGACAGTCGTCCCGTCGTTCCACTGCTCTTGGGCGGCCGTCTCGGTCGCTGTAACACCCTCGATGCGGCTATATCTCCTACGTGTCGAAGCACGACTTAGAGGCATAACCGCATTGAAAGCAATGTCGCAAGTGAGGTAATCTTCACACAACCCATGTAATACATAAGGGAAAAGGATACATAGTTGGCTTACAATCGCCACTTCACACAATTACATGAAAAAAGCATTACAACATCCAAATACAATCAAGGTCCGACTACGGAACCAAAAATAAAGAAGAACCCCAAAAGCGACCCATCCCCGATCGACCCCAACTGGGCTCCACTACTGATCAACTAGAACAAAACAACACAAAGGACAAGATCTTCATCGAGCTCCTCCTGTGCTTGGTTGCGTCATCTGCATGGACTCATCGGCACCTGCAAGCTGGTTTTGGAAGTATCTGTGAGCCACGGGGACTCAGCAATCTGGCACCCTCGCGATCAAGACTATTTAAGCTTATGGGTAAGGTAAAAGGTATGAGGTGGAGCTGCAGCAAGGGACTAGCATATATGGTGGCTAACATACACAAATGAGAGCGAGAAGAGAAGGCAAAGCACGATCGATAAACTATGATCAAGAAGTGATCCTAGAACAACCTACGTCAAACATAACTTCAACACCGTGTTCACTTCCCGGACTTCGCCGGAAAGAGACCATCACGGTTACACACGCGGTTGATTCATTTTAATTAAGTTAAGGTTCAAGTTATCTACAACCGGACATTAACAAATTCCCATCTGCCCATAACCGCGGGCACGGCTTTCGAAAGTTCAAATCCCTGCAGGGGTGTCCCAACTTAGCCCATGACAAGCTCTCACGGTCAACGAAGGAATAGACCTCCTCCCGAGACATTCCGATCAGACTCGGTATCCCGGTTCTTCAAGACATCCTCGACAATGGTAAAACAAGTCCAGCAAAGCCGCCCGATGTGCCGACATCCTGATGGGAGCTGCACATATCTCGTTCTCAGGGCAACACCGGATGAGACATCCTACAAGTAAAACCAGCCCTCAAGTTTCCCCGAGGTGGCCCTGCAGTCTACTCAGTTCGGACCAACACTTAGATAAGCA
>NC_041380.1:114450856-114458706 GCF_002162155.2 Triticum dicoccoides
CTCGGGATGCGTGACTCCCAAGGGAAAAAGGCTAGGTGGCGAATGGTAAAACCAAGGTTGGGCCTTGCTGGAGGAGTTTTATTCAAAGCGAACTGTCAAGGGGTTCCCATTATAACCCAACTGCATAAGGAACGCAAAATCCGGGAACATAACACCGATATGATGGAAACTAGGGCGGCAAGAGTGGAACAAAACACCAGGCATAAGGCCGAGCCTTCCACCCTTTACCAAGTATATAGATGCATTAATTAAATAAGATATATTGTGATATCCCAACAAGTAAACATGTTCCAACAAGGAACAACATATCCATGTTCCAATAAGGAACAAACTTCAATCTTCACCTGCAACTAACAACGCTATAAGAGGGGCTGAGCAAAGCGGTAACATAGCCAAACAACGGTTTGCTAGGACAAGGTGGGTTAGGGGCTTGGTTCAACAATATGGGAGGCATGATAAGCAAGTGGTAGGTATTGCAGCATAGGCATAGCAAAAGAGCGAGCAACTAGCAAGCAAAGATAGAAGTGATTTCGAGGGTATGATCATCTTGCCCGATATCCCGCAAGGAAGAAGAACGAGTCCATGAAGGAGACAAACGGACGTAGACGAATAGGTCCTCACAAACGCGACGTTATCGGAACCAACCCGAAGAAGCAAACATCGGAAAAGAAGCACACAACAAAGTAAACAACCAACACATGAACATGGTATGATATGCGGGATGCGGTATGCGATGCATATGCATTATTTGACAAGAAATGATAGGATCTGGCCTCAACTTGGAAATCCAAGTGTGCCACTGGAAAGGTGAGATGAAATCGCTTGAAAATGATATAAAGATCACCGGAATCGGAGTTACGGTTTGGAAAAGGCAAGCAATTCAAATATGACACCGGTCTGCAATTTACAGCAAGTAGCCAACTAAATGCAACAAGATGAACATGCTACAACACTCAAACATGGCAACAAAATACATGGCAGGGATCCATTCATGATGCTTAACAAAAGATGAACACTGAGCTACGGCCAATTCATCCACTAACAGGTTCAAACAAGCATGGCAAAAATGCAATTGATAAACAGATTTCAGACTTAGTGAAATTAACACAAGCCTGGAATTTCAGATCAGATAGCACTCTTTGGAGCATGAAAACTATATGCTACAGGGCCTGAACATGGCAAAGTAAAGCATGGCATGGAGATACTCAAAGAGCTTAACAAAAGTCCCTTAGTGACCTTGAGCCAAAAGGGATCAGAAAATACAATTTCAAGCATGTGAACATGGCAAAAACAAAATCAGTTCTCAGACTTGGTGAAAACTGGAGCATGCTGAAACAGATATCAAGTAGGCATATTAACGAGCTCGATGCACTCACTACAGAGAAAAGCATGACAATCTAAGCATACACCCATCAAGAATACACATTATATAAGCTAGACATGGCAAGAACAATAACATAGCATGCACGGATCAACTACAACATCCTCGGCAAAATCGCTAACCAGTAGACAATCTGCCCAGATTCACGAAATAGCAGAAGTAGAGCTCGATTGACTCAAGCTAGGGTGCTCCATAATTGCAAACAAAGACATGAATGGATAGAGCACTACAAGATTAGCAAAACATCCTTACTGATCATTCTCAAAAGAGGCACGGATCACTAGGAAACAACAAGAACATATGGCATCATGAAATAAACATATCAAGGACTTAGTGGAAATGCTAAGTCCCTGAAATCAGCATTACCAAGTGCCTCACTTTGCAAGCTTGTGCTAGTCACCACACACATCACAAAAATACATGGATAGCACCTCTGAAAAGATGGCAAAGCGTATAACAAAACATATGTAGAGCTCAGGGGCATATCATGCACACAATAATCATGGCAAAAATAAAAAATATCTAAATGGAGCAGCAGATCTGACAACTATCTCAAATAGCACTCTTCTAACAGCATTTCGGGCATCAAGATGAACTCAAATAAAAATGATGCAATGAGATGAAATGATGTACTCTCTGAGACGAACATTTTGATATGCTATATGCATGAATCGGAGCTATGAATACAAAGTTACGACATGATGAAGATGGGCATATGAAACTAGGAATTTTGGGGACTTAGCAGTTTTTCCCGGCGAGCGTCAAAAACTATAAAACGCATAGAGCGGGGTTTAACGGGGGCAGCTCACCATGGGCTTCGGCCCAAAAGAGAGGAGGCGAGGCAGGCCAGCGTGGCTGGGCCTGAAGAAGCTGCGGCCCACGAGAGAACGAGCGGCGGGGCTCCTCTTCCCGACGCGGCGAGCGGAGGCCGACGACGGCGAACGACAGGACGACGGCGCCGGCGATGGAGAAGACAGGGGATGGTGGCGCGGGGCGGATCCGGCAAGAACGGGCCGGCAGAGGCTGGATCTGGCCGGAGAAAGGGATACACGGCGGCGCGGTTGTGCAGATCCGGGGCGGCGACGTGGCGGCGGGGATCCGGCGATGCGAGGCGCAAGGCGGCGGGCGGCTGCGCCGGCGAGGCGCGGGCGCATCTGGGCGGCGCGGCAAGGAGCGGGAGGCGGCGCGGGCACGGTCACCAGGCGGCGGCGGTTGCGGGCTCGCGCAGGCCCGAACTGGGTTCCGCGGGCCAGCGGGCGCGGGGGCGAAGTGGGGCGCGGTGGCCGGCCAGGTGGCGCGCGCTAAGTGGAGGGGAGCGGCGGCGGGGTGACGTGGCGCGACGGGATTCGCCGGGGTGACGCGTCCGGCGAACATGTCCGGTGCGGGATGGACGTGTCCGGCGGCGCGAGGAGGGAGATGGCTAGGGTTTCGGGGAAAGATCCGAAAACGAAAATGAAGGGGTCTATTTATAGAGGTAGAGGGAGCTAGGAGAGTCCAAATGAGGTGCGGTTTTCAGCCACGCGGTCGTGATCGAACGCTCTAGATGATAGAATAGGTTTAGGTGGGTTTTGGGCCAAATTGGAAGGGTGTTGGGCTGCAACACACACGAGGCCTTTTTGGTCCCTCGGTTAACCGTTGGAGCATCAAACGAAGTTCAAATGGTACGAAGCTTGACAGGTGGTCTACCGGTAGTAAACCAAGGCCGCTTGGCAAGACTCGGTCCAATCCGGAAATGTTTAATTCCACACACGAAAGAAAGGTAGAAAGGACCACCGGAGGAGAACGGAGCGCCGGAATGCAAAACGGACAACGGAAAAAAATGCTCGGATGCATGAAACGAACATGTATGCAAATGAAATGCACATGATGACATGATATGCAATGCATGACATGCAAGCAATGACAAGGCAACAACAGCGAATAATTGGAGGACACCTGGCACATCGGCCTCGGGGCGTTACAACACTCCACCACTACGAGAGGATCTCGTCCCGAGATCTAGAATGGCACCGGAGGGAAAACTGAAGAGAAAGAGAAGGGGTAAAACTAAGTTGGTTTTTTGACAAACGAGTGAAACCAAAGAACCTTGCGAGGTTAAGCCATTTTGTGTAAAGGAAACGACGAAGATGATCAAAGCTGAAAACACTCCGTTAGAAAAGAGGAACAAGGAAGAACAAGGTTGAAAGCACTCCGATTGAAAAGAAAAGGAATTAAATAAGAACTTGATAAGATGAGAAGATACTTGATGAAATCACAATACACTGCCTCCGGAACAAAAGTAAGAATGGAATGGGATGAACAAAGGGAAACAAGATCTCGAGGGAGCACGCTTGCGACAAATGCTAGAATGGAATTGTTGGAAAACCAACAACGAAAATAATAAGCTTGATATGGTCTTATGGAATCCATCTCAAATTATGAGGTGACAACCTGCCACTCACGGGAAAAAATTTGGATTGATATGAACAAATTTACGAGAAAGTATATCGCACTGGAAAAGATGAATGAAGAACTTGGATCATTTATAAGCACCATAATAGCAACAATCCTTAGGGGAAGCTTTAGGTGATATATAACCCAAGAAAAACTCCAACGAAGAGGTTGATGGATTTAACATATCTCACTCTTAACAACATGTGAATCATGAAAGCATGAACTCAAATTATGAAGAATGACATAGCACCACCTCAAATGATAAGGTTGAAAGAATTGCACTTTGAAATGCAAGATAAAGAATACTTGAGCTCCTCTTAAAAGAATCTTAATGAACACTTCGAGGAGGAATTAAATCCTTGATGGACCATCATGTAGAACCTTCAAGAAGAACTCCGGTAACAAAAGGATGATCAAACAAAAGGAAAGAGAAGTTGAAAACACAAGGTGAAACCTTGTAATGATTTAGATGAACCTCCGTGATAATTAGAGCTTGGAACTCCGGGAAAGAAAGATGAGCAAAAAAATCAAGAATTTTGATGAACCTCCGGAATAAGGAATTAATCACTTGGATGAAACAAGAATAAGAATTACATTATGCTTATCCTTCATCAATTAAATTGATGCCAAGCAACGGATTTGGCACACTACTTATCCTCGTATCAAGGATTAAGATAGATATAGCGCAAACTTGAGAAGGTATTGAACGAACCACCGGAAGGGTTGAAACAACGAATAAGTTGATATGGCAAATGAAGGAAGAAGAATCTTGAGCGAACCACCGTCAGAATTGAAAAGAACGATTAAAACATGAAGAAACTCCGGGAAGGATTAGCAAATACACGAAGATGCTTGAGAGAATTTAGATCCATGAGAGCGACGAGATTACGAGCTGATTAGAGAATATTTGAATGATGCACCGGTAAGATTTAGAGAAAAAGAGCTGAAAGCTGAGAATGAATAATTCTGAATTGATAGCCTCCGGAGAAACAAACTAGAAAGACTCCTGAATTACTCCGGCTGGGTGAAAAGAATTCTCACAATCGAAAGCAATTATGAGAGGAAGGAAACAAGCTAGAATCACGAATCTTCACGAGAACGGATATGATTGAAGAGAAAATTATTCCTTGGTCTTTAAATGTTGAGAATGATGAAGAAAAACACCACCATGAATTATTTAGACACTCCGAAATGACGAATGGAAAGATTGAGCCAATGATGAA
The DNA here is from genome assembly GCF_002162155.2 of Triticum dicoccoides. Classification (NCBI taxonomy): domain Eukaryota; kingdom Viridiplantae; phylum Streptophyta; class Magnoliopsida; order Poales; family Poaceae; genus Triticum; species Triticum dicoccoides. The sequence continues at coordinate 114,455,894 of NC_041380.1, forward strand.
AAGAATTTTGAAAGATCTTGGAGAAAGACATTTGACTGATGGCAATTCATTCTTACGTCAAACTTCGAAAATAATTTTAAGGATATCTCCGGGAGAATTAGAAGCGTCAGGTAAGATCCTGGAAAAAGACCTGTGGGTTAGGGCCCACTCAAAAGAAACACCGTTGAAATGATTTAAAAGAGAGGTTGCACCGGTTGAATTAAATGGCTTGAATGAGATAGCAATCTCGAAAGAGCTTGAAAGGATCTTGAATGACAAGACGAGCCTTTTGAGAAAACTTGAGCACGCCAGAACAAATGAATAGTGATAAGTGAATTATTATGAAGTGCACCGGTATGAGAAGGTATTGAAATGAGGAAAAGGGTAAGATCAACAAAGCTTGACTTGAAACCACCGGAGAAGAAAAGAATGGAGAATATTGAACTAGTAGAGCATCTTCATGAGAACCACCGGGTAAGAACATTGACGGAAAAGAAAGGAGAGACTTCACAAAAATAAAAGGATACTTGATAAAGAAATCTGAGTCCTTGAAGAAAACAAGGGTGGGCGGGCGGGAAAAACAAAGGCAGCTTGGAATGAATGAAACAAACATCGTTGAGAGGAACTGATAATTGATCTTGCCAATGTTGAAGTGATCGGATCCACTTGAAGAGAAACACACCGGTTGAGAAGAGGATTGACAAAACCAATCTTGATGAACAAGAAGGATTGGTATTCACACCGAAGTATGAGAACACCGTTTGGGAAAGGTATGGAATCAACACTTGTCATTGAAGCAACTCGAATACCACAACTCAAAACAAAACAAAGGATTTGCTTGCAGAATAAGCCGGAACAAACATATGATAGAGATTTCGTCCGAAGTTTTCATGGTGGGGCCTACACGGGCTCGATCGTACAACACCATCATGTACAAGGCAGTGCACATGACATACGAAGCGTCCCCGAGTCGACATAGCCAAGGACTCTTTAATACACAACGAGACCACTGTAAAACCGACCGTGAATTGGCGGACCACTAGACGTCGAACCCCAATTTCGTATCATACATCTGTGGAAAAGATATCCTAAGAGCTACTTGAATTCCCACCTATGAAACTCCCGAACCTTTCCGGTTATGCAATCAGGTGTTGGGGATACAGGGGAAGCATAATATCTCACCCAAAACTAGCAAATCCTACATCCAGCTGTATCCATCCTTCAACACATAACCAAGAAACCTTCGGAAATCGTCTACCTCAACCTTCGAAAAGCATCCGTTATACAAGTTATGGCGATACTCCCGAACTCCCTCCCCAGTACTGGGTGGCGTCGAGGTTATCTCACCAACGAACTACATAAAAGAGATTTTCGATGTCGGCGTACTAAACTTAGGTATTCCAGAACTGCAACGATAAAATTATGACGACAACACCTCGGAGCTCAACTCCCCGGGACACTGCCACAAAACCCCTGACAGGAGGTACCAAGACAATGTTCTCGTCACAAAACCATCGGAACGATTCCAAGATACCCGCGTGATCCTAATTTTTTTTTTGTGAAATTTGAGAAGAGAAGAGTCAAAACTCTATGTTAGGATGCCTTACCAGAGCGATGAGGAGACCGGGAAGTAAAAAGAATTCCTAAACTGTCCGATATATAATTCCTAAATGACTCAAAACATTTTTCTAGACTCAACTCGTCCGCTAATCCGATCAAGCAGTGGGGGCCCCTAAGGTCGGGGAAGGCTCTGATACCAACTTGTAACGCCCTCGATGCGGCTATATCTCCAACGTGTCGAAGCACGACTTAGAGGCATAACCGCATTGAAAGCAATGTCGCAAGTGAGGTAATCTTCACACAACCAATGTAATACATAAGGGAAAAGGATACATAGTTCGCTTACAATCACCACTTCACACAATTACATGAAAAAAGCATTACAACATCCAAATACAATCAAGGTCCGACTACGGAACCAAAAATAAAGAAGAACCCCAAAAGCGACACGGTCCCCGATCGACCCCAACTGGGCTCCACTACTGATCAACTAGAACGAAACAACACAAAGGACAAGATCTTCATCGAGCTCCTCCTGCGCTTGGTTGCGTCATCTGTACGGACTCATCGGCACCTGCAAGCTGGTTTTGGAAGTATCTGTGAGCCACGGGGACTCAGCAATCTCACACCCTCGCGATCAAGACTATTTAAGCTTATGGGTAAGGTAAAAGGTATGAGGTGGAGCTGCAGTAAGTGACTAGCATATATGGTGGCTAACATACGCAAATGAGAGCGAGAAGAGAAGGCAAAGCATGATCGATAAACTATGATCAAGAAGTGATCCTAGAACAACCTACGTCAAACATAACTCCAACACCGTGTTCACTTCCCGGACTTCGCCGGAAAGAGACCATCACGGTTACACACACGGTTGATTCATTTTAATTAAGTTGAGGTTCAAGTTATCTACAACCGGACATTAACAAATTCCCATCTGCCCATAACCGCGGGCACGGCTTTCGAAAGTTCAAATCCCTGCAGGGGTGTCCCAACTTAGCCCATGACAAGCTCTCACGGTCAACGAAGGAATAGACCTCCTCCCGAGACATTCCGATCAGACTCGGTATCCCGGTTCTTCAAGACATCCTCAACAATGGTAAAACAAGTCCAGCAAAGCCGCCCGATGTGCCGACATCCTGATGGGAGCTGCACATATCTCGTTCTCAGGGCAACACCGGATGAGACATCCTACAAGTAAAACCAGCCCTCAAGTTTCCCCGAGGTGGCCCCGCAGTCTACTCAGTTCGGACCAACACTTAGACAAGCACTGGCCC
>NC_041380.1:114458949-114490033 GCF_002162155.2 Triticum dicoccoides
ACCCAACCGCGTAAGGAACGCAAAATCCGGGAACATAACATCGATATGACGGAAACTAGGGCGGCAAGAGTGGAACAAAACACCAGGCATAAGGCCGAGCCTTCCACCCTTTACCAAGTATATAGATGCATTAATTAAATAAGATATATTGTGATATCCCAACAAGTAAACATGTTCCAACAAGGAACAACATATCCATGTTCCAATAAGGAACAAACTTCAATCTTCACCTGCAACTAACAACGCTATAAGAGGGGCTGAGCAAAGCGGTAACATAGCCAAACAACGGTTTGCTAGGACAAGGTGGGTTAGGGGCTTGGTTCAACAATATAGGAGGCATGATAAGCAAGTGGTAGGTATTGCAGCATAGGCATAGCAAAAGAGCGAGCAACTAGCAAGCAAAGATAGAAGTGATTTCGAGGGTATGATCATCTTGCCCGATATCCCGCAAGGAAGAAGAACGAGTCCATGAAGGAGACAAACGGACGTAGACGAATAGGTCCTCACAAACGCGACGTTATCGGAACCAACCCGAAGAAGCAAACACCGGAAAAGAAGCACACAACAAAGTAAACAACCAACACATGAACATGGTATGATATGCGGGATGCGGTATGCGATGCATATGCATTATTTGACAAGAAATGATAGGATCTGGCCTCAACTTGGAAATCCAAGTGTGCCACTGGAAAGGTGAGATGAAATCGCTTGAAAATGATATAAAGATCACCGGAATCGGAGTTACGGTTTGGAAAAGGCAAGCAATTCAAATATGACACCGGTCTGCAATTTACAGCAAGTAGCCAACTAAATGCAACAAGATGAACATGCTACAACACTCAAACATGGCAACAAAATACATGGCAGGGATCCATTCATGATGCTTAACAAAAGATGAACACTGAGCTACGGCCAATTCATCCACTAACAGGTTCAAACAAGCATGGCAAAAATGCAATTGATAAACAGATTTCAGACTTAGTGAAATTAACACAAGCCTGGAATTTCAGATCAGATAGCACTCTTTGGAGCATGAAAACTATATGCTAGAGGGCCTGAACATGGCAAAGTAAAGCATGGCATGGAGATACTCAAAGAGCTTAACAAAAGTCCCTTAGTGACCTTGAGCCAAAAGGGATCAGAAAATACAATTGCAAGCATGTGAACATGGCAAGAACATAATCAGTTCCCAGACTTGGTGAAAACTGGAGCATGCTGAAACAGATATCAAGTAGGCATATTAACGAGCTCGATGCACTCACTACAGAGAAAAGCATGACAATCTAAGCATACACCCATCAAGAATACACTACAGAGAAAAGCATGACAATCTAATCCTTACTGATCATCCTCAAAAGAGGCACGGATCACTAGGAAACAACATGAACATATGGCATCATGAAATGAACAGATCAAGCACTTAGTGGAAATGCTAAGTCCCTGAAATCAGCATTACCAAGTGTCTCACTTTGCAAGCTTGTGCTAGTCACCACACACATCACAAAAATACATGGATAGCACCTCTGGAAAGATGGCAAAGCATATAACAAAACATATGTAGAGCTCAGGGGCATATCATGCACACAATAATCATGGCAAAAATGACAAATATCTAAATGGAGCAGCACATCTGACAACTATCTCAAATAGCACTCTTCTAACAGCATTTCGGGCATCAAGCTAAACTCAAATGAAAATGATGCAATGAGATGAAATGATGTACTCTCTCAGACGAACATTTTGATATGCTATATGCATGAATCGGAGCTATGAATGCAAAGTTACGACATGATGAAGATGGGCATATGAAACTGGGAATTTTGGGGACTTAGCAGTTTTTCCCGGCGAGCGTCAAAAACTATAAAACGCATAGAGCGGGGTTTAACGGGGGCAGCTCACCATGGGCTTCGGCCCAAAAGAGAGGAGGCGAGGCAGGCCAGCGCGGCTGGGCCTGAAGAAGCTGCGGCCCACGAGAGAACGAGCGGCGGGGCTCCTCTTCCCGACGCGGCGAGCGGAGGCCGACGACGGCGAACGACAGGACGACGGCGCCGGCGACGGAGAAGACTGGGGATGGTGGCGCGGGGCGGATCCGGCAAGAACGGGCCGACAGAGGCTGGATCTGGCCAGAGAAAGGGATACACGGCGGCGCGGTTGTGCAGATTCGGGGCGGCGATGTGGCGGCGGGGATCCGGCGATGCGAGGCGCAAGGCGGCGGGCGGTTGCGCCGGCAAGGCGCGGGCGCATCGGGGCGGCGCGGCAAGGAGCGGGAGGCGGCGCGGGCACGGTCACCAGGCGGCGGCGGTTGCGGGCTCGCGCGGGCCCGAACTGGGTTCCGCGGGCCAGCGGGCGCGGGGGCGAAGTGGGGCGCGGTGGCCGGCCAGGTGGCGCGCGCTAAGTGGAGGGGAGCGGCGGCGGGGTGACATGGCGCGACGGGATTCGCCGAAGTGACGCGTCCGGCGGACATGTCCGGTGCGGGATGGACGTGTCCGGCGGCACGAGGAGGGAGATGGCTAGGGTTTCGGGGAAAGATCCGAAAACGAAAATGAAGGGGTCTATTTATAGAGGTAGAGGGAGTTAGGAGAGTCCAAATGAGGTGCGGTTTTCGGCCACGCGATTGTGATCGAACGCTCTAGATGATAGAATAGGTTTAGGTGGTTTTTGGGCCAAATTGGAAGGGTGTTGGGCTGCAACACACACGAGGCCTTTTTGGTCCCTCGGTTAACCGTTGGAGCATCAAACGAAGTCCAAATGGTACGAAACTTGACAGGCGGTCTACCGGTAGTAAACCAAGGCCGCTTGGCAAGACTCGGTCCAATCCGGAAATGTTTAATCCCCACACACGAAAGAAAGGTAGAAAGGACCGCCGGAGGAGAACGGAGCGCCGGAATGCAAAACAGACAACGGGAAAAATGCTCGGATGCATGAAACGAACATGTATGCAAATGAAATGCACATGATGACATGATATGCAATGCATGACACGCAAGCAATGACAAGACAACAACAGCGAATAACTGGAGGACACCTGGCACATCGGCCTCGGGGCGTTACAGTCGCACTCTATGGTAATCCGAGTCCGACTGTGGCTGACAGCTGGCTCCTTGTCCTTTCTTCCTTGGGCACCGCTAGTCGGCGTTCGAGACATCGCGCCTTGATCTCGGTGTGGGTCGTCGTTTGGACGCTATGGCGCCTCCGTGCGGCAGCTAGCCTCATTCTGCGTGGCGGCCACGTCGAGGAGCTGCTGGACTCGCTCCATTATGAGGCGGCGCTCTTCGCCCTCGAAATTATCCAGCTCATCCGCCGCCGCCTGGGTGGCTCGGATGTTCTCCGCTGGCGTGGCATACACGGGGCGGCTAGCCCCAAACAGGCTGGCGATGGCTATGCCGCACTGCTGAACCGCGCCAAGGCGGCTGGGCTCTACCGGAGCCGGCGAGCCACCAACAGCGCGATCCATCTCCCGCTGGAAAGCTTCTGATAAGCGTATCATGCTGGCTAGCTTCTTCGCGCCTTCAACAAGCTGAAGGCGGCGCGCTTCTAACGTCTCTGCGTCAGCATCTTCCGGGATGGGTGCAGCTAGGTCTTGCAGCGCCGCGCCGAGTGAGTCGGGCGCCCTTCCACCAGGGAACTCGTCATGACTAATGACGAGCATCTCAGTGACGGTGCTCCCGTCACTCTCCGGCGTGGGGGAAAGGTTCGTCGTAGACCACCACGTTGGAGGGGAACGCGTCGACCGACGCGGTGTCGAAGTCGACCAGCATCGGGTCGGTGGAGCCTACGGACTCCAAGTCTACGGCAGGCTCGCCGGAAACGTGGAGTTGATCGAGGAGGCCCGCGAGGAGGTTTTCGGGGCTGCCTACGCCTACGTTAGAAGAAGGCTCGTCGGAGAGGCGGACCTCGCCGACAAGTTCGGCCAAGGAGCTGGCTGTGCAGGTGATCTCCACGCCGCGCAGCGCGTCGATGCAAACTTCATCTGGCGTGCCTGGCTGGCTGCGCTCGCCAGGGAGGAAAAGGGTTCCCGTCCAAAACAGATCTCCGGACGGCGGTGCACCATGCCCCACGGTGGGCGCCAAATGTCGGGGGTTTGGTGCGACATATGCCAATGGATGGCTTATCATGGTGGGGGATAGTAGAACGTCGCCGGTGCCTGGAAACGGGATGAGGCGAAGACATGCACGCTGGCGAATCTTACCCAGCTTCAGGGCTCTCCGGGGAGATAATACCCCTACTGCTGCTCTGCGGGGTCTTCGCATGATCACTATAGTCAAGGGTTTACACGGTTGCTCCTTGAGTTGTGTATGGTGGTAGGAGAGGGCAGGGCTAGCTCTCTCCCTCTATCTGGTGAGGTATAGAACTTCTAGGATCCAACCCTTTGCATGGGTGCCCTGGGGGGTTTATATAGGCCTACCCCCAGGGGTACAATGGTAATGTGACTGGGTGCGGGCCCAGCCGTCAGTGTCTCCGACCTCTGACTTCTCCGCTGGTTGCTGGGGCCCACCGATTGGTCTGGTACGGAGTCGACAGGCCGCGTCCGTCGCGGGCGGGTCTTGCCGACTGCTGATTGCTGTAGCCGTGCTCCTGATGATGCAAGCTTGGTCATGGGGTCATGGCAACAGCCCCGTCGCCTGGCGGGCGATCACTGTGGCCAATCCCCATCTCTTCTCGATTAATGGTGCGTGGGCCCCGGGGGAGGGCTCGGCCGACTCCCCTAGGCCGACTCCCGTTGGGTCCGACTAGCGGTGCTCCCGCCGTCTCCCGAGGTCACGCTGGCTGGTGGGCCCTGCTGCCTCCAGGCCGTACAGACAAGCCGTCGTGGGCGCAGGACCACGTACAGTGGTGCTGATGTCAGGGCCGACTGGGCAACAGTGCCACGCCGCGGGGAGATCCTCCCAAGTACGGCGCGCTGTAGCCATGTCTGCCCTTGGTAAGGGGCGGGGAGTGGGATTCATTGTAGCCACGTCCCTGCCCCGTCCCCCTTGATGAGGTCACGGTTTGTTGGAGTCGTCGACCGACTCTCCAAAGACGGCTTCACTGGAAGTCGTCCCTGGGACTCGGCCGTGAGCGGGCAGTCGGCCGCCTTGCCGCAGACTCCCCAGGAGGTGGCTCTTTGCCCTGTGGTCTTGAGGGGCGCAGCCTTCCCCAATGTCTTGAAAGGTCAGGGGGCTCGGGTTGGCCTACCCGTGGCCCATTACTCCTGTTGGGGAACGTAGTAATTTCAAAAAATTTCCTACGCACACGCAAGATCATGGTGATGCATAGCAACGAGAGGGGAGAGTGTGATCTACGTACCCTTGTAGACCGACAGTGGAAGCGTTAGCACAACGTGGTTGATGTAGTCGTACGTCTTCACGGCCCGACCGATCAAGCACCGAAACTACGGCACCTCCGAGTTCTAGCACACGTTCAGCTCGATGACGATCCCCGGACTCCGATCCAGCAAAGTGTCGGGGAGGAGTTCTGTCAGCACGACGGCGTGGTGACGATCTTGATGTACTACCATCGCAGGGCTTCGCCTAAGCACCGCTACAATATTATCGAGGATTATGGTGGAAGGGGGCACCGCACACGGCTAAGAATATGATCACGTGGATCAACTTGTGTGTCTAGGGGTGCCCCCTGCCCCCGTATATAAAGGAGCAGGGGGAGGTGCGGCCGGCCAGGAGGAGGGCACGCTAGGAGGAGTCCTACTCCCACCGGGAGTAGGATTCCCCCCCTTTCCTAGTTGGAATAGGATTCGGGAGGGGGAAAGAGGAGAGAGAGAAGGAAGGGGGGCGCCGCCCCCCTCTCCTTGTCCTATTCGGACTAGGGGTGGAGGGGCGCGCGGCCCAGCCCTGGTCACCTCTCCTCTCTTCCACTAAAGCCCACTAAGGCCCATATACCTCCCGGGGGGTTCCGGTAACCTCCCGGTACTCCGGTAAAATCCCGATTTCACCCGGAACACTTCCGATATCCAAATATAGGCTTCCAATATATCAATCTTTATGTCTCGACCATTTCGAGACTCCTCGTCATGTCCGTGATCACATCCGGGACTCCGAACAAACTTCGGTACATCAAAATGCATAAACTCATAATATAACTGTCATCAAAACCTTAAGCGTGCGGACCCTACGGGTTCGAGAACAATGTAGACATGACCGAGACACGTCTCTGGTCAATAACCAATAGCGGAATCTGGATGCTCATATTGGCTCCCACATATTCTACGAAGATCTTTATCGGTCAGACCGCATAACAACATACGTTGTTCCCTTTGTCATCAGTATGTTAATTGCCCGAGATTCGATCGTCGATATCTCAATACCTAGTTCAATCTCGTTATCGGCAAGTCTCTTTACTCGTTTCGTAATACAACATCTTGCAACTAACTCATTAATTGTAATGCTTGCAAGGATTATGTGATGTGCATTACCGAGAGGGCCCAGAGATACCTCTCCGACAATCGGAGTGACAAATCCTAATCTCGAAATACGCCAACCCAACATGTACCTTCGGAGACACCTGTAGAGCTCCTTTATAATCACCCAGTTACGTTGTGACGTTTGGTAGCACACAAAGTGTTTCTCTGGCAAACGGGAGTTGCATAATCTCATAGTCATAGGAACATGTATAAGTCATGAAGAAAGCAATAGCAACATACTAAACGATCGGGTGCTAAGCTAATGGAATGGGTCATGTCAATCACATCATTCTCCTAATGATGTGATCCCATTAATCAAATGACAACACATGTCTATGGTTAGGAAACATAACCATCTTCGATTAACGAGCTAGTCAAGTAGAGGCATACTAGTGACGTTTGGTTTGTCTATGTATTCACACAGGTATTATGTTTCCGGATAATAGAATTCTAGCATGAATAATAAACATTTATCATGATATAAGGAAATAAAATAATAACATTATTATTGCCTCTAGGGCATATTTCCTTCAGTCTCCCACTTGCACTAGAGTCAATAATCTAGATTACACAGTAATGATTCTAACACCCATGGAGCTTTGGTGCTGATCATGTTTTGCTCGTGGAAGAGGCTTAGTCAACGGGTCTGCTATATTCAGATCCGTATGTATCTTGCAAATCTCTATGTCTCCCACCTGGACTAGATCCCGGATGGAATTGAAGCGTCTCTTGATGTGCTTGGTTCTCTTGTGAAATCTGGATTCCTTTGCCAAGGCAATTGCACCAGTATTGTCACAAAAGATTTTCATTGGACCCGATGCACTAGGTATGACACCTAGATCGGATATGAACTCCTTCATCCAGACTCCTTCATTTGCTGCTTCCGAAGCAGCTATGTACTCCACTTCACATGTAGATCCCACCACAACGCTTTGTTTAGAACTGCACCAACTGACAGTTCCACCGTTTAATGTAAACACGTATCCGGTTTGCGATTTAGAATCGTCTGGATCTGTGTCAAAGCTTGCATCAACGTAACCATTTACGATGAGCTCTTTGTCACCTCCATATATGAGAAACATATCCTTAGTCCTTTTCAGGTATTTCAGGATGTTCTTGACCGCTGTCCAGTGATCCACTCCTGGATTACTTTGATACCTCCCTGCTAGACTTATAGCAAGACACACATCAGGTCTGGTACACAGCATTGCATACATGATAGAGCCTATGGCTGAAGCATAGGGAACATCTTTCATTTTCTCTCTATCTTCTGCATTGGTCGAGGATTGAGTCTTACTCAATTTCACACCTTGTAACACAGGCAAGAATCCTTTCTTTGCTTGATCCATTTTGAACTTCTTCAAAACTTTGTCAAGGTATGTGCTTTGTGAAAGTCCAATTAAGCGTCTTGATCTATCTCTATAGATCTTAATGCCCAATATGTAAGTAGCTTCACCGAGGTCTTTCATTGAAAAACTCTTATTCTAGTATCCTTTTATGCTATCCAGAAATTCTATATCATTTCCGATTAGCAATATGTCATCTACATATAATATCAGAAATGCTACAGAGCTCCCACTCACTTTCTTGTAAATACAGGCTTCTCCAAAAGTCTGTACAAAACCAAATGCTTTGATCACATTATCAAAGCGTTTATTCCAACTCCAAGATGCTTGCACCAGTCCATAAATGGATCGCTGGAGCTTGCACACTTTGTTAGCTCCCTTTGGATCGACAAAACCTTCCGGCTGCATCATATACAACTCTTCTTGCAGAAATCCATTCAGGAATGCAGTTTTGACATCCATTTGCCAAATTTCATAATCATAAAATGCGGCAATTGCTAACATGATTCGGACAGACTTAAGCATCGCTACGGGTGAGAAAGTCTCATCGTAGTCAATCCCTTGAACTTGCCGAAAACCTTTTGCGACAAGTCGAGCTTTGTAGACAGTAATATTACCATCAGCGTCAGTCTTCTTCTTGAAGATCCATTTATTCTCAATTGCTTGCCGATCATTGGGCAAGTCTACCAAAGTCCATACGTTGTTCTCATACATGGATCCCATCTCAGATTTCATGGCTTCAAGCCATTTTGCGGAATCTAGGCTCACCATCGCTTCTTCATAGTTCGTAGGTTCATCATGATCTAGTAGCATGACTTCCAGAACAGGATTACCATACCACTCTGGTGCGGATCTTACTCTGGTTGATCTACGAGGTTCAGTAGTATCTTATTCTGAAGTTTCATGATCATTATCATTAGCTTCCTCACTAATTGGTGTAGGTGTCACAAAAACTGGTTTCTGTGATGTACTACTTTCCAATAAGGGAGCAGGTATAGTTACCTCGTCAAGTTCTACTTTCCTCCCACTCACTTCTTTCGAGAGAAACTCCTTCTCTAGAAAGTTTCCAAATTTAGCAACAAAAGTCTTGCCTTCGGATCTGTGATAGAAGGTGTATCCAATAGTTTCCTGTGGATATCCTATGAAGACACATTTCTCCGATTTGGGTTCGAGCTTATCAGGTTGAAGTTTTTTCACATAAGCATCGCAGCCCCAAACTTTCAGAAACGACAACTTTGGTTTCTTGCCAAACCACAGTTCATATGGCGTCATCTCAACGGATTTTGATGGTGCCCTATTTAACGTGAATGTGGCCGTCTCTAGAGCATATCCCCAAAACGATAGCGGTAAATCAGTAAGAGACATCATAGATCGCACCATATCTAGTAAAGTACGATTACAACGTTCGGACACACCATTACGCTATGGTGTTCCGAGTGGCGTGAGTTGCGAAACTATTCCACATTGTTTTAAATGTACACCAAACTCGTAACTCAAATATTCTCCTCCACGATCAGATCGTAGGAATTTTATTTTCTTGTTATGATGATTTTCAACTTCACTCTGAAATTCTTTGAACTTTTCAAATGTTTCAGACTTATGTTTCATTAAGTAGATATACCCATATCTGCTTAAGTCATTTGTGAAGGTGAGAAAATAACGATATCCGCCACGAGCCTCAACATTCATCGGACCACATACATCTGTATGTATGATCTCCAATAAATTTGTTGCACTCTCCATAGTACCGGAGAACGGTGTTTTTGTCATCTTGCCCATAAGGCACGGTTCGCAAGTACCAAGTGATTCATAATCAAGTGGTTCCAAAAGCCCATCAGTATGGAGTTTCTTCATGCGCTTTATACCGATATGACCCAAACGACAGTGCCACAAATAAGTTGCACTATCATTATCAACTCTGCATCTTTTGGTTTCAACACTATGAATCTGTGTGTCACTACTATCGAGATTTAATAAGAATAGACCACTCTTTAAGGGTGCATGACCATAAAAGATATTACTCATGTAAATAGAACAACCATTATTCTCTGATTTAAATGAATAACCGTCTCGCATCAAACAAGATCCAGATATAATGTTCATGCTTAACGCTGGCACCAAATAACAATTATTTAGGTCTAATACTAATCCCGAAGGTAGATGTAGAGGTAGCGTGCCGACTGCGATCACATCGACTTTGGAACTATTTCCCACGCGCATCGTCACCTCGTCCTTAGCCAATCTTCGCTTAATCCGTAGTTCCTGTTTCGAGTTGCAAATATTAGCAACAGAACCAGTATCAAATACACAGGTGCTACTGCGAGCATTAGTAAGGTACACATCAATAACATGTATATCACATATACCTTTGTTCACCTTGCCATCCTTCTTATCCGCCAAATACTTGGGGCAGTTCCGCTTCCAGTGACCAGTCTGCTTGCAGTAGAAGCACTCAGTTTCAGGCTTAGGTCCAGGTTTGGGTTTCTTCTCTTGAGTAGCAACTTGCTTGCTGTTCTTTTTGAAGTTCCCCTTCTTCTTCCCTTTGCCCTTTTTCTTGAAACTAGTGGTCTTGTTGACCATCAACACTTGATGCTCCTTCTTGATTTCTACCTCCGCAGCTTTCAGCATTGCGAAGAGCTCGGGAATAGTCTTATTCATCCCTTGCATATTATAGTTCATCACGAAGCTCTTGTAGCCTGGTGGCAGTGATTGGAGAATTCTGTCAATGACGCAATCATCTGGAAGATTAACTCCCAATTGAATCAAGTGATTATTATACCTAGACATTTTGAGTATATGCTCACTGACAGAACTGTTCTCCTCCATCTTGCAGCTATAGAACTTATTGGAGACTTCATATCTCTCAATCCGGGCATTTGCTTGAAATATTAACTTCAACTCCTGGAACATCTCATATGCCCCATGACGTTCAAAACGTCGTTGAAGTCCCGATTCTAAGCCGTAAAGCATGGCACACTGAACTATCGAGTAGTCATCAGCTTTGCTCTGCCAGACGTTCATAACATATGGTGTTGCTCCAGCAGCAGGCCTGGCACCCAGCGGTGCTTCCAGGACATAATTCTTCTATGCAGCAATGAGGATAATCCTCAAGTTACGGACCCAGTCCGTGTAATTGCTACCATCATCTTTCAACTTTGCTTTCTCAAGGAACGCATTAAAATTCAACGGAACAACAGCACGGGCCATCTATCTACAATCAAACATAAACAAGCAAGATACTATCAGGTACTAAGTTTCATGATAAATTTAGGTTCAATTAATCATATTACTTAAAGAACTCCCACTTAGATAGACATCCCTCTAATCCTCTAAGTGATTACGTGATCCAAATCAACTAAACCATGTCCGATCATCACGTGAGATGGAGTAGTTTCATTGGTGAACATCACTATGTTGATCATATCTACTATATGATTCACGCTCGACCTTTCGGTCTCCGTGTTCCGAGGCCATATCTGTATATGCTTGGCTCGTCAAGTATAACCTGAGTATTCCGCGTGTGCAACTGTTTTGCACCCGTTGTATTTGAATGTAGAGCCTATCACACCCGATCATCACGTGGTGTCTCAGCACAAAGAACTTTGCAACGGTGCATACTCAGGGAGAACACTTCTTGATAATTAGTGAGAGATCATCTTATAATGCTACCATCAATCAAAGCAAGATAAGATGCATAAAAGATAAACATCACATGCAATCAATATAAGTGATATGATATGGCCATCATCATCTTGTGCTTGTGATCTCCATCTTCGAAGCACCATCGTGATCACCATCGTCACCGGCGTGACACCTTGATCTCCATCGTAGCATCGTTGTCGTCTCGCCAATCTTATGCTTCCACGACTATCGCTACCGTTTAGTGATAAAGTAAAGCATTACAGCGCGATTGCATTGCATACAATAAAGCAACAACCATATGGCTCCTGCCAGTTGCCGATAACTCGGTTACAAAACATGATCATCTCATACAATAAAATTTAGCATCATGTCTTGACCATATCACATCACAACATGCCCTGCAAAAACAAGTTAGACGTCCTCTACTTTGTTGTTGCAAGTTTTATGGGGCTGCTACGGGCTTAAGCAAGAACCAATCTTACCTACGCATCAAAACCACAACGATAGTTTGTCAAGTTGGTGCTGTTTTAACCTTCGCAAGGACCGGGCGTAGCCACACTCGGTTCAACTAAAGTTGGAGAAACTGTCACCCGCTAGCCACCTTTGTGCAAAGCATGTCGGGAGAACCGGTCTTGCGTAAGCGTACGCGTAATGTCGGTCCGGGCCCCTTCGTCCAACAATACCGCCGAACCAAAGTATGACATGCTGGTAAGCAGTATGACTTATATCGCCCACAACTCACTTGTGTTCTACTCGTGCAAATAACATCAACACATAAAACCTGGCTCGGATGCCACTATTGGGGAACATAGTAATTTCAAAAAAATTCCTACGCACACGCAAGATCATGGTGATGCATAGCAACGAGAGGGGAGAGTGTGATCTACGTACCCTTGTAGACCGACAGCGGAAGCGTTAGCACAACGCGGTTGATGTAGTCGTATGTCTTCATGGCCCGACCGATCAAGCACCGAAACTACGACACCTCCGAGTTCTAGCACATGTTCAGCTCGATGACGATCCCCGGACTCCGATCCAGCAAAGTGCCGGGGAGGAGTTCCGTCAGCACGACGGCATGGTGACGGTCTTGATGTACTACCGTCGCAGGGCTTCGCCTAAGCACCGCTACAATATTATCAAGGATTATGGTGGAAGGGGGCACCACACACGGCTAAGAATATGATCACGTGGATCAATTTGTGTGTCTAGGGGTGCCCCCTGCCCCCATATATAAAGGAGCAGGGGGAGGTGCGGCCGGCCAGGAGGAGGGCGCGCCAGGAGGAGTCCTACTCCCACCGGGAGTAGGATTTCCCCCTTTCCTAGTTGGAATAGGATTCGGGAGGGGGAAAGAGGAGAGAGAGAAGGAAGGGGGGGCACCGCCCCCCCTCTCCTTGTCCTATTCGGGCTAGGGGTGGAGGGGCGCACGGACCAGCCCTGGCCACCTCTCCTCTCTTCCACTAAAGCCCACTAAGGTCCATATACCTCCCGGGGGGTTCCGGTAACCTCCCGGTACTCCGGTAAAATCCCGATTTCACCCGGAACACTTCCGATATCCAAATATAGGCTTCCAATATATCAATCTTTATGTCTCGACCATTTCGAGACTCCTCGTCATATCCGTGATCACATCCGAGACTCCGAACAAACTTCGGTACATCAAAATGCATAAACTCATAATATAACTGTCATCAAAACCTTAAGCGTGCGGACCCTACGGGTTCGAGAACAATGTAGACATGACCGAGACACGTCTCTGGTCAATAACCAATAGAGGAACCTGGATGCTCATATTGGCTCCCACATATTCTACGAAGATCTTTATCGGTCAGACCGCATAACAACATACGTTGTTCCCTTTGTCATCGGTATGTTAATTGCCCGAGATTCGATCATCGATATCTCAATACCTAGTTCAATCTCGTTACCGGCAAGTCTCTTTACTCGTTTCGTAATACATCATCTTGCAACTAACTCATTAATTGTAATGCTTGCAAGGCTTATGTGATGTGCATTACCGAGAGGGCCCAGAGATACCTCTCCGACAATCGGAGTGACAAATCCTAATCTCGAAATACGCCAACCCAACATGTACCTTTGGAGACACCTGTAGAGCTCCTTTATAATCACCCAGTTACGTTGTGACGTTTGGTAGCACACAAAGTGTTCCTCCGGCAAATGGGAGTTGCATAATCTCATAGTCATATGAACATGTATAAGTCATGAAGAAAGCAATAGCAACATACTAAATGATCGGGTGCTAAGCTAATGGAATGGGTCATGTCAATCACATCATTCTCCTAATGATGTGATCCCATTAATCAAATGACAACACATGTCTATGGTTAGGAAACATAACCATCTTCGATTAACGAGCTAGTCAAGTAGAGGCATACTAGTGACGTTTGGTTTGTCTATGTATTCACACAGGTATTATGTTTCCGGATAATACAATTCTAGCATGAATAATAAACATTTATCATGATATAAGGAAATAAAATAATAACATTATTATTGCCTCTAGGGCATATTTCCTTCAACTCCGACAATTCAGCACTAGGCAAAATGAGTTCATTCACCAACTGAGGTGGATTGGCCACTCTGCTCATGATTGTCCTCATGTTTGAAGGTCTCGGTAGCCAGTTGTGATGCCATATGCTTGTTGAGTAACAATTTCCTACTCTCCATATCAGACCCTGCTTGAGCGCCTCGCGTCCATCAATAATGGCACGCCATATCTGGGAGGGGGCCGAACCTAGTTCGACATGTAGAAACTCTCCTGACGGGTAATACTTGGCCTTTAGCGTGCGAGCACTGAGTGATTCAGGGTCCACAAGGATTCGCCATGCCTGTCTAGCGAGGAGAGCAAGGTTGAAAAGTTCAATATCTCGAAAACCCAGGCCTCCACAATATTTTGGTTGTGTCATTGTGCTCCAAGAGACCCAGCTAGGCTTCCGTTTTCCCTCTTTGCTGCCCGACCAAAACTTCCTAATCAATGAGTTGATATGTTCACAGAGGCCACGTGGAAGTCTGAAACATGACATGGAATAGACTGGAATTGACTGTTCTACCGATTTTATAAGGACTTCTTTCCCTCCCGCAGACAACAGTTTTTCCAACCATCCCTTGACCTTGCTCCATACACGGTCCTTTAGAAACTTAAAGGCCCCGTTCTTGCAATTTCCCATATCAGAAGGCATTCCCAAATATTTATCAGAAAGGGATTCATTTGAGATATTCAGAGCATTCTTTACCTCAAGTTTTAAAGAAGAAGGGCAGCCCTTGCTGAAAAAGACTGAGGACTTAGCTAGATTTATCCTTTGGCCTGAAGCATTGCAATAATTTTCCATTAAGGCAGACAACTCATTTGCTCCAACAGAGCTAGCTTTGACAAACAGCAGGCTATCATCAGCAAATAACAAGTGGCTTACCGACTGAGCCGTCGGCGCCACTCGAATTCCAGTGAGGTGTGATGATTCATCTTGGGTTTTTAAGAGGCACGAAAGGCCCTCCGCTGCAATCAAAAACAGATATGGAGAAATGGAGTCTCCTTGACGGATTGCTCTTGTGGGGGAGAATTGTTCAAGTTTGCCCCCATTAAACAAAACAGAAAACTTTACCAAAGTTATCATTATCATGACCAAAGCAATCTAGGATGGTGCAAACCCCATCTTGGTCATAATAGCTTCCAAATAGTTCCACTCCACGCGATCGTACGCCTTCATCATATCGAGTTTGACAGCACAAAATCTGTTCCTCTGAGCTTCGTTTCTCTTCATAAAATGCAGACATTCATAGGCAGTAATGATGTTATCAGTGATGACATGCCCCGGAACAAAAGCGGACTGCTCTTCGGATATAATCTCAGGGAGGATTTGTTTCAGCCTATTAGATAAAACCTTGGAAGCAATTTTGTAAAGTACATTGCACAAACTAATAGGTCTGAATTGGGATAGGTTAGTGGGATCTTTCACCTTTGGAATTAAGACTAAAATAGCCTCATTTGTCGTGTCAGGACTTTCTTCTCCCCTAAGGATCCGAAGAACAACATTGGTTACTTCAAGTCCACACAACTCCCAGTGCCTTTGAAAGAAATGAGCCACGTATCCGTCAGGGCCCGGGGCCTTGGTGGGGTACATCTAGAAGAGTGTTGATTTCACCTCACCTCCCGTATAAGGAGCTGTGAGCCCTTCGTTCATTACATGTGTGACTTTCACAGGAACTGAATTAAGAACGGTGTCCATATCTGAAGTGCCCTCTAATCTGAACAAATTTTTGTAAAAATCATTAGTTAGTATAGCCATCTCAGCTTGGTCATTTGTCACTGAACCATCCGGCCGCTCGAGAGACTTGATTGTGTTCTTGCGCCGGCGCATACTAGCTCGTCTCTGGAAAAATTTGGTGTTCTTGTCACCATCCTTGAGCCAATCCACCCTGGATATTTGCCGCTGCATCATCTCCTCCATACGGTAGAGCTCGGCGAGACGGTCTGTAGTTTTTATCTCTGCATGTGATGGCGCAATCCTTTGGGGGTCATTCTGTAAAACTGACAACTCTTTTTTCAAAAATTTTATCTCCTTTGCAACACAGCCAATGGTAGCCCCACTCCACTGCCTTAAAGACGCCGACAAGTCGCTGAGCTTTCTGCTCATCTGCTCGACTGTTAGTCCTTCGGGAGCGCCGCTTCACAATGCTTGGAGAGAAGAGCCGAAGTCCTCATGCCTCTCCCAGTAAACCTCATAACGGAACAATTTTGATGTTGCTTGCACCGGGGTCGAAGGCTCCAACTGTAGTCTGATCGGGCAATGATCAGATGCAGCCCCAGTTTCATGGCTTAGTATCGCATGTGGGAACATCATGGTCCATTCCATATTGGCCAAGGCGCGATCCAGTCTTACCCGGCAGTAACCGCCTCCTGCCGTCTTCTTCTCAAAAGTCCATTGTTTGCCATGGTATCCGAGGTCAGTCAGTGCGCAAACATCCATTGCATCCAGAAACCCTTGGATTTGTGAACGCCTCCTTTGTACCACTCCCACATGTTCATGAGGATGAAGAACTTCGTTGAAATCTCCTAAGCAAAGCCATGGCAGAGAGCTCGCAGGCACCAAAGACTTGAGGAGATCCCAAGTCTTATATCTCTCCGCCACTTGTGCTTCACCATATACACATGTTAGACGCCATTCTTCCTGATTTGGTACAGAGACAGTTGCATCTACATGATACTTAGAGTAACCAAAAACATCAAGTTTTATTCCATTATTCCAAAACAATCTAATGCCGCCACTATGGCCCACACTACTAACTGCATAAGCATGATTAAAACCTAGAGTATGAGCAAGACTTTCGACACGTGCTTTAGAGATTTGTGTTTCCACTATGCATAGCACTGTCGGGGCAAATTGCTTCGCTAAGTCGCGAAGCTCTCGAATTGTCGCAGCTTTACCCGCACCGCGACAATTCCAACACAGTAGATTCATTGTGCCCGGTGATCCTCCCCACGGGAGGTCGCCGATTTTGCATCATTGGTTTTAACGGGAGCTGATCCCTTCTTATCTGAGTTCTTTCCTGTGTTGTACGCATCCGCTTCTGCTCTTGTTTAGAGGACAGGCTCTCTGGTATTGATGTACTAGGCGGTAGTGCCAGCAAAGGTTTCTGTCCCGATGGAGGTGCCGAGCCACCCAAAGGCGCATGCTGTTCTGAAGTCCTTTTCCTGTTTTTGCCAGCTTCATCCATCTCTGCGTCAGGGTCAGAATCCTCCCCAGCAGCGTGTCCTGTTGGCACTTGTGTTCTGCCAGCCGTGCCGCCACCTCGCCTACCGCCTCTTCTTCCGCGTCCACGCCCCCCTCCTAGGCCTGTCCTTGTCCTCATTTGCCAGCTTGCCCAGAGATCCTTGAAAAATAGAGCAGACGGGTAGTGGTTTCCATCGTCGTGCTCCTTGTAGACATGCCCGAGGTGGCCACAAATAGCACACCAATCTGGTAGCCATTCGTACCTCACGCGGTAGATCTGTCTCTTTGAATCATGGATCATATAAACTGCATTTTTCAGAGGATTATGCACATTGATTCTCACCCAGACTCTATACAAATTTCCAGCAAAGTCCTGTGTTAAAGGCTCGGTGAACGGGACCTGACCCACCTTTGCAGCTAACGCGGGTACCAGATGGGCATACAGATCCGGCACATCATGGATCTGCACTCAAATATTGAGATAGTCCAGATTTACCAAGGTTGGTTTGGTTATTCCATCATACGACTCCAATATCATGGCATTGCCTCTGAAGTTCCAGGGTCCGTCGTTCATCACCCGTTCCCAATCGCCAAGGCAAAAGAACTGCAGCGTATAGCGATTTTCCTCCAAAGGACCGAACTTCACATCATGTGCAAGATCCCAAGCTGATCTCATGTTCTTGAAAAACCAGTACTGGCTATAGGGTTTAGAGATATGAACCCTACAGACTGCCATCCATCTAGCTGTTGCCGGAGGGGCTTATTTTTCATCGAAAACCACATCATCTAGGTCCTCCTCTCGAAGCCCTAGTTCTGCCATTAGTTGCTCTACCTCTGCCGCGGACGAAGATCCAGCTGCTTCCTCCTGATCTTTCCCCAGCGTCGCCATCGTGAAACCCTAGCCCGAGATGAAAAACAGATCGGGCTTGTTGAAGCGGACCCAAAACCCCCTCGTCCCAACCAGCAACGATCAAGGCCGGGTAGGGATACTAAGACCCCCCCCCTTAGTCAGTCCAATCATTCACCAGGTGAGGCAGATTGGGGGCAGGAAGGCAAGAACTCGACGTCGGCGACGGAATCGCCACGGGAGAAGGAAACCCTAACGAGAGGGAAAAAAGACTGTGCGTATGGAGATTAATTGCCAGCGAGCGACCTATATGGACTGTCTGTTGGAGCAGTGTTTTTTGCCCCAGACGGTCCAAAAGTTAGTTATTTTTACATTTGAACCACCTATTGGAGATGCTCAGGTGGAGATACACGAGTCGGACCACTGGGGCGCATGGCCGCCTTTTTTTAATAGGAAGCGCATGACCGCTTTTGATTTACTAGATGACTGCTATATATATATATATATATATATATATATATATATATATATATATATATATATATATAACCGAGACAACGTTTTTTCACTTAGCAGTGACATTGGGTTGTAATTTGTGTCAACTTTAAAGACAATTCTACAACATACGGACAGAAGCATTAATAACTTTATTATTAGGTAAAGATTTAAACAAACTTTTTCCCCAAAGAAAAACCGGAAATATATAAATCTAAAAAAGCACAACCGTGCATCATCGTGAAACACAACCATGCTCTGTGCTTCATCGCTTTTCACTTTTCGAGAAGCACATATGTGCTTCACCATGAAGCACAACTGTGATTTTCACCTTTTCAGGAAGCACAATTGTGTGTCAGGGTGAAGCACAATTGTGTTATTCTTTTCACTTTTTGAAAAGCGCATTTGTGTGTCATCGTGTAGTACAATTATATTTTTTCACACGGTGTGCTTCATAAGAGCGCACGTGTGTGTGTCTGTGTATTGCAAAAACCTAGAAAAAACTAAGGAAAGTCTGAAAACCCACAAGTAGCCAAAACCCCCAAAAAACACATGTAGAAAAAAAATGCCATGCGGGTGCATCCAGCACGTGACACATGACGATAGCTAGGCTCACCATACGGTGCAGCATAACTGATCGTTGTGGGAAGCCTGTGGAGGTTACCTGTTGATTAGTTGCTCCGCTCTCTTTGCCCACCTTGTTCAATCCCTATTGGGTGCTAAATGCACCAGTTAGTATTGTTTCGGCTAGTTAGCGCCAGGGTTATGTTTCACTTCTATAGGAATCGCTTACATCGAGGCGACTACTTGGTTGGCCCAACAATGTAGATGAGCGCGAGTATTTTTCGACTTTGGTATTATCTCAGCTTTCCACTATTTTCGTATCGGTTTTCTTCGGGTTTTATAGGGTTTTCTTTGATTTTTCTTTTTTGGCATTCTTTATTTCCTTCTTCGGATTTTTTACAGTTTCCAGCACATGTTTAATTTTTTCATACACATTGTATATACTTTTTATACAGCAGAAACATTTTTTATACATGATTGCCCTTTTTGAAATGTATGTTTTGATGTCTATTTTTTCTAACACATTGTACATTTTTCGTATACATCTAAAACACTTTTACATGCGTTTAACAATTATCAAATACATGATTAATATATTATTTAAAATGTTTTTTTGAATAATTTTCCAGTACGTGTTAAACTTTTTCAAATACAAGTTGAGATATTTTTATTGAATGATATGAAACATATTTTTCAAACTATGCAAAAAATAATAATTATACTCCCTCCGTTCCTAAATATAAGACTTTTTAGGGATTCCAATATGGACTTCAAACAAAACAAAATAAATGAATCTACACTCTAAAATATGTCTATATACATCTGTATGTAGTCCATATTCTTATCTATAAAAGGGCTTATATTTAGAAACGGATGGAGTATAAACATTATTTATAAATATCACAAATATAACTTTGAAACACGTGAACATTGTTGTAACGTACTTTTTTAGTATAGTATGAATTTGTTTGAATCACATAACATTTTTTACATTCTATAACATTTTTAAATCGTCACATACATTTTTAAAACTCAAGAACATTTTTGAAATGTGAGATATTAACTAAATTATTTTTCCTAATATGTGTTTTTAGTTTCTCCAAAAATTTTAACAAAAGGTAAAAAGGAAAAAATACGTACATGATGCCAGCATGAGATCAACGTGACAAAACACATTGTTAATTGGCCCACACACTGCCTGCTCGTTGTAGGCAACACGATCTTGAGCCTGCAAGGGAGACATAAACTTGCCACCTAGCGAGCGCAAGAGCTATATCTTGCTTATAGCAAGTGTAGGCGTGTAGCTTTCATCTCACATGAAGGTTTTCTTTTCCCTATCGTTTCTGGGCCAGCCCATTCAGCGTTTTTTCTTCATTCGCCGGTTCTTCTTCGCGCGTTCGCTTCAGTTCGATCGGGGCTTGTGATGATCCCTGTTTATCCGTTTTTTTTGCCTTTTTCATTTTTTCCTATTTTTCTTTATTTCTTTCATGGTTCTTTCGTTTTATCATTTACTTTGCTATTCATCAATAATCTTCGTTTATTTCATTATTTTTGTCTTTTCTTTGTTTTTCTATGATTTCCTCGGTTCTTTTGTATGTTTCTAAAAAAACCACTTTTTCTTTGGTTTTTATTCCTTTTGTATCTATTTTTTTCCTTTGTTTGTTCATCCTTTTTTTGTGGTTTTCTTTCGTTCTTTTGTTTTCCTCATTTCTTCACTGTTATTCTTTGGTTTCCTTTGTTTCACTTTAGACCTTTTGTTTTTCTCACAAATTTTCACGGTTTTCGTTGTGCTCTCTATCTTTCTTCGTCCTTTAGGTGTTTCTTTTATTTTGTTCTTCCGTTTCTTTCGTTTTTTCTTCAACACATGTCTACATTTTTCTTACATATTTTTTGTATATATCAAAAAGATTTTTATACATGTCTAATTTTTTTAAAATATATGATTAATATTTTTCTTAAATTTATGTTTCATTACTACATTTTCATATACATTCTACATTTTCGGTATATACATGGAACATTTTAAATACATGTTTAACATTATAAGATTAACCTTTTTTATACACAGTCAACATTTTTTAAGTTTTTTCTTTTATGCTCAATTTGCAATGCAGGTTCTACATTTTTTGTATACATTAAGAATATTTTTCATACACATTGCATATTTTAAATAGATTATTAACATTTTTCTAATTTTTTTGTTTTATGGCTACTTTTTTATATACATTGTACTTTGTTGCATGTATTAGGAACTTTTAATACATGTTTAATAGTTTAGAAATATACGATTAGCATTTTTTGATACACGATCAACATTCTAAAATTGATGTTTTGATGTTCAATTTCTTGATACACGAGCAACATACATTTTTTACACTCGTTACCGCCCAACTAACCCATGAATATGGCAAGCATTGTTTCCACCTCGCCTTAAGCGTTGTAGATCCATGGAGACCTTCTCCTTGGTGCCTTATGCGCCCGGAAGATAACTTGGCGCTTACGCTCGCCTAAGTTGGCCAAGACCCAAGTACCTCGCACCTTCGCTTCGCGTTGACCGCTTGTGCTCGTAAGTATTAGTTTGCTTGTTGGAACTGCAACTGTTTTGTTAACTAAAAAAATTGCTTGCTTGTTTTTGAAATTCAAAAAAATGTTCATGGATTAAAGAAAAATTCATGAGTTTAAAACAATCATCGATTTGGAAAAAGTTCAGGAAATTCAAATAAGTTCGCAAAACTGAAAAAGGTTCATCAATTTGAAAAAATGTTCCTGAATTTGAAAATGGTTAACGAAATAGACAAAAGTTCATCGATCTAAATTATATTTTAAAGAATATTGAAAAAATTCACGAATTTATAAAAAGTTCAGCAATTTCAAAAGGTCCATCAATTTGAAAAAAAACACAAAATTGAAAAATCAATTTGAAAAAAAGTATCCCTTTGAAAAAAATTCACCGATTTGAAAAAATCATTAACCCATTTCAACAAAAATTCATGAATTTGAAAAAAGTGCATCATTTAGAAAAAAATGTTTGCAAATTTGAACGAACTTGAGGAAATTAAAAAAAGTTCATCTATTTGAAAGCAAAATCACAAACTTGAGTGAAAAAAGTTCATGAATTTGAAAAAGTGAAATTAAAAAATATTCATGCCTTTGAATAAAGTTCACGGATTTGAAAAAAAATCCACGAATGCACGAAAATGTTCATGGATTTAAAAAACAGTTAGAAACTTGAAGACGTTAAAGATTGTTAAAAAAGTTCATGAATTTAAGAAAATGAAGAATAAAAGGCAAAAACAAGAAGAAATAACAAAATTATGAATTAAACCAGAGATAAAGCGAACAAGAAAAAGAGACGAAGAAGACGCAACAAGAAGGGAAGAAGAAGTGCCCACATGTAGCAAATGAGCTTTCAGAGTTGGTTACAGTGGGTCGAAGTAAACCAAGTGCTTGAGGATTCGAATCCTACTTCTCACACATATGTTTTGAAGGTTACAAAAAGAAAAGGAAAAAATGGGCCGCGCGCAAAACAGGGAGAGGGTCTACGGCCGGTTCCCACGAGACAAACCTCCATCGACAAAGGAGCATGGCTACAGTGCGCTCCCCTTTACGCGGACCCCAGCGGGCGCGGTTATCGTGCCGACCAAGCAACCGCCTGGCGCGGGCAGCGTCTTAGAGGCGCAACCCTATAGTAAGACGGTGCAGCTGTCCCATGACGTCTGGCACGACGTGCCTATAGTACCCAACAGCCGGCTGTACCCGTGCCTGGCGGGCTTCGTACGGCCCGCACCCGGTAGACCGTGCGCCCCGGCGACCCCCCACTGCCGGCTCCTAGACACTGATATCCCGGCCCCGCGCCCATGTAACTTTAGCATTGTAACCCTGGGGGCCAGCCTATAAGAACCCCTTGGTGCTCCTCCATGCAAAGGGTCGATCGATCATCAGTAGAACACACACACACACACGGAGAAGGAGCATCTTTTGCATTGGTATGCCTTCCTTCCTCCCCAAAACAGCTCTAAGAGCAAGCTTGTACCATCCTCATATAAACCACACTCGGCAGGACTAGGGGTGTTATATCTTCGGAGAGCCCCGAACCTGGGTACGTCTTGTGTCTCACGCTCGCTCGTACCAACCTCGCCTCTGGAGCCCACCGGTTGCCTCTTGCCTGTCCTTCTCTTTAGCCATCCCATAGCATCTGCCATGAGCCCACCACGACATCGCTGCTGCTGGGAGAATGTCTGGTGCACCGGTGGTTGTGGTGCTAACGATGCACCGAATTCACGTTGCACATTTTATTTTGTTTTGAAAATTCTGAAATTTTTTAGCACAATCACACAACGACAATGTAGGTTGTCACAAAAATTCAAGTCAGAATTCGAAACATAGCTTTGAAAACAAAAATGATAAATTCAAACTAAATAGTACATCACATAAGTTAGGTCTTAGAATCGGCCCATTATCACACTGATGTCAAGGTTGCTAATTTTTTTATCTCAAAAAACGTTGCAAATTTTGATACGAAATTTTATGACAACATACATTGATGTTGCACCAATGTGTAATTTTTTCTTCAGTTTTTAAAAATATTCTATGACATCGGGTGAAGCAATAGCACCACAAAAGTGGGTGCACCGGATACATTCCACGAGGACTAGGCGCCTTTCTCCCGTCATCTACTTGTAACACCCACGATGCGGCTATATCTCCTACGTGTCGGAGCACGACTTAGAGGGCATGGTAGGCATGTCGCAAGAGGAGTGATCTTTACACATCCCATGTATTCCCTCCGTCCGTTAGAAAGTGTGCGTTTGGGTGTTTCAAGACAAATTAAGGAATTTTGTAGAAACCCCCTTCCACCCCTCATTTAAGCTACTGGCAGTTGTGGTGTTGCTTCGATTCAAGTGTATAGTTAATGCCAACACGAAGCAAAAATCAATCCAAAATACCAGAAAGTACTTGGCGCCAGAGAGTTGAGCTCCACTTTCACTGTTCCCGCCATTTAAACTACTAAAGTAACAATAGTACTACTTGGCGCCAGAGAAATTAGAACCCAAGCGTCTAATCCAGCTACAAAAGGTAGCTCACATGAAGCAACCAGTACACCACACACACTATCCATGGCCATGTACTTGAACATAGCAGCACCAAATGAGGAAGAACATGAAGCTGCCTTGCATGAGCAACCTCTACAGGAAGAAGATGAGGCTGCCTTGCATGATGAACTCCAGCTTGAACACCACTTTGATCTAAACATGGACCTAGGTACTCTTTGTTGATCTGTTCAATTCTTCTTGTTCAATTCTTTTGCATACAGTAGCTAATCATGATGGTGCTTTGAGGTAGAAGATGAACATCAGCCCCATGTTGCCCATGGAGAGGATCTGCATGAATCGGATGAATCAGGTTAGTACAAAATTTAGTAATAGCACATTTGAATGTTTAATTACAATCATACCCAATTAATCACAAAATCTCACATTGTAGATGATGAACTTGAAGCTGCCTTGCATGAGGAACTCCAGACCGAACATCACTTTGATCTAAACATGGACCCAGGTACTCTTTGCTGATCTATTCAACTCTTCTTGTTTAATTCTTTTGCATGCAGTAGCTAATCCTGATCTTGTAGACGATGATCTTGAAGAACAAGGTGGTGTTTTCCAGAGCATAGAAGAGGAAGTGCAAGCAATGAATGAAGCTCTACATAACCTTGAAGTTGACCAGGAGGACTATGGTGCATATGCAGGCGACATAGAGATTCAGTTTGAGGAAGAAGAGCTTGATGGTTTAGAACGAGATGAAGCCATGTATGATTCAGCACCAGAACAAGACATGCATGTCGAGCAAGGGGAACAAGATAATGAGCAAGTTCAAGATGAAGACAAATACAAGAATTTAACAGATTTGCAAAGGACTGGCATTTATGAAGAATTGCTAGCAAGAAGTGTCAATCGGAAATTAAAGAAGACCACTACTAGTGAAGTTGCAAACATGTTCCATGTTTCAGTGCACAAGGTCAGGCGTGTTTGGAGGAGAGCGAAGGAGTGTCTTCGACAATGCGTACCCGTTGATGTAAGATCTAGGAGGCCGAAAAACAGTGGGCGTAAAAGGATTGTAGTTGACCTCAATATGGTTGCTGAGATTCCTCAGAGTCAAAGGAGAACTATACGCAGCCTCGCAAGAGCTTTGGGTGTGAAGAAAAGCACACTACATAGGATGTTTATGGACGGCTTGCTTGATAGGCATTCAATCTCACTCAAACCATATTTGAAGGAATCAAACAAAAAGGCCAGGCTGCAGTTTTGTCTCTCTATGTTTGACCAGCAAAGTTTGCAAAATAGACCCACGTTCAGGGATATGCGAAACATAATCCATATAGATGAAAAGTGGTTTAACACTACTCAGAAGACCATGAAATTCTATAAGCTGCCATCAGAAGAAGACCCACATAGGACTGTGCAAAATAAGAACTCCATTGGCAAAATCATGTTTTTGGTTGCTATCGCCAGGCCTAGATACAATGCAGAAGGTATTTGCATTTTGATGTGAAGATAGGCATTTGGCCCTTTATCGAAAAGGTTAATTTCAACCTTTAATTCTTTTATTAATTATGAACATCAATACTTAATCTAACTTGATTTGGGTTGTTGTTTGTAGGAGCCAGCACCAAGGAAAAGTGATTACCGTCCAAGAGGGACACTAATCACCAAAACAATCTCAGTAAAGAGAGAAACGTCGAGGCAAATTTTGATTGAAAAGGTACTACCAACTATTCAAGCAGTTTGGCCTCAAGAGCTCGTAGGTGAGACCATATGGATCCAGCAAGACAATGCGCCACACATGTCCCAAGTAATGATCCAGGTTTCCTTAATGTTGTTGCCCAAACTTGGCTTGATATTCGCCTAATGCAACAGCCCTCGAACTCACCCGATATGAATTGCCTAGACCTTGGCCTATTTTCTTCACTATAGTCCATATTGGATACGCTGGTGTCTAACAATTTAGATGAGCTAATCAACAATGTGCAGCATGAATATGATGCCTATGATGCTAATAAGATACACATAATTTTCCTAACACTACAAGGATGCTTAATTGAGGCCATGAAGAGAGGTGGAGGCAACGACTACAAGATCCTTCACATGTACAAGGATGGCCTAGAACGGGCAGGAAATCTTCCTAATGTTTTAGACTATGATCGCGAACTATATGAGAGCGTCATGCAGCCAACTAGAAGTTGTAATATTAGATGCGGCAACTTTTGTAATGCTGGACATTGGGTTGAAATTGTTTATCCAACTACTATTGAGTTCATCATTTGTTTATCCAATTATTTATCCGACTTAAAATTGGAACAACATTGAAAATCTAAAAATATGCATCATCTAGCATCGAGTAATTTTCATGCCACTTCCAGCATTACTCTGGCCATGCATCATCTAAATCATAAATGAAGAATGCAAATTATCCGTCATCTAGTATCCATGGCCAGAGTAATTTTCATGTCAAATAAAGAATGTAATTTTCATCATCATTCGAAGTAGCTATAGGGACAAGGAATTGATCTTTTGTCTATCCAATCCATGGCAAGAGTAATTTTTATCTTTTGTCCATCCAATTATTTATCCAACTTAAAATTGGAACAGAATAAAAAATCTGAAATTATGCATCATAACAAGAGATCATCCATAACCAAAAATTATCTTTAGAGACCAGGACACTAATCACCATAACAATAGATCATTCATAACAAAAAATTATCTTTAGAGACCAGGACACTAATCACCATAACAATAGATCATCCATAGTAGTAATATCTGCCATACTCCAATAGTACGAACCGATTTTCATACTTGCAGAACATAAAAATATGCAGCCATACTTGCTACATCCAGCCAAACTACAAGTCAAACAAATTGAAGATTTTGCATCCAGCCAACTTACGAAGCTAGAAGTGCTTGCTCATCTTCTCCGCTACATTCCCAGCACCTGCAGCCGCTCCATCATGGTCAGCTCCAAGACGCACTGATGCCGCGTGCCGTCGACCTGGTTAGTACCTGCTGCCGCGTCGACCTGGTTAGCCGCATGACCCGCTGCAGCACCGGGTACGGCGCCTCCATGGCCTACACCTGTTTCACCATCAGCCCCTATGTCCTCGTCCAGGTCAAGGATCTTGGCGCCGCAACCGAATCTCCGCCGCCGAAGGATGTACGAGGGCGTACGCACTCGAAACTTGACTACACGAGCACGATGAGGGCCTCCAGAACCAGATCCTCCGCGGTCGCGTGTAGCGCCGCCGGCCATCGCGGCCATCGTCGGCTTCCGCTCCACCGCCTGCTCCGCCGCCCGCTCCACTGCCGCCATGGCTCCAGTGAGGCACACACCGTACTAGGAGTTTATATAGACTGGCCGCCATTACTCTCTCGATGACCAGCGACTGCCTTGGATTGGAGGATTGACTCCTAGCGAACTGGGATTGGATCGGGGGAGGAGAGGCGTTCTGGGAGAGGAGGAAGATTGGGGAAATATTTGGGGGGAGGACGAGTGGATCGGGTCGTTGTGGGAGAAAACGAGTGGATTGGGTGGTCGACCGCTGCGGTTGCCTCGAGGCATAGACCAAGGGGGTGAATGCAAAATTACCTCGATGGATCGCCGCGGAGCCAGACATACACTTATTCTGGGAAAAATACTCGAGCCAGACGCACACTTTCTAGCGGACGGAGGGAGTATTGAATAAGAAATGGATAAAGAGTTGGCTTACCATCGCCACTTCACACAATACATAAATATATCATACATCATGCAGAATACAATCAAGGTCCGACTACAGAACCAAAATAAAGAAAGACAACCCCAAATGCTAGATCCCCGATCGCCCCAACTGGGCTCCTCTACTGATCATCCAGAAAAGAAACATAGTAACGGCCCAAATCCTTGTCGAACTCCCACTTGAGTTCGGTAGCGTCCCCTGCACTGGCATCATCGGCACCTGCATCTGTTTTGGAAGTATCTGTGAGTCATGGGGACTTAGCAATCTCACACCCTCGTGATTAAAACTATTTAAGCTTAAAGGTAGGAAAAGGGTA
Organism: Triticum dicoccoides; assembly: GCF_002162155.2. Lineage (NCBI taxonomy): Eukaryota > Viridiplantae > Streptophyta > Magnoliopsida > Poales > Poaceae > Triticum > Triticum dicoccoides. The sequence goes on from NC_041380.1 coordinate 114,487,053, forward strand.
GTGAGGTGGAGCTGCAGCAAGCACTAGCATATATGGTGTCTAACTTACGCAAAAGATAGCGAGAAGAGAAGCAAGGCACGGTCGAGAAGCTAATAATGATCAAGAAGTGATCCTGAAGGTACTTACGTTCAAGCATAACACGAGGCCGTGTTCTCTTCCCGGACTCCGCCGAAAAGAGACCATCACAGCAACACACGCGGTTGATTCATTTTAATTAAGTTAAGTGTCAAGTTCTCTACAACCGGACATTAACAAATGCCCATCTACCCATAACCGCGGGCACGGCTTTCAAAAGTTCAAAATCCTGCAGGGGTGTCCCAACTTAGCCCATCACAAGCTCTCACAGTCAATGAAGGATATTCCTTCTCCCAGGACACCCCGATCAGACTCGGAATCCCGGTTACAAGACATTTCGACAATGGTAAAACAAGACCAACAAAGCCACCCGATGTGCCGACAAATCCTGATAGGAGTCGCACGTATCTCGTTCTCAGGGCACACCGGATGGGCAAGACGTCGGGTTGGCATAAACCCTGGTTGCCCAGGGGGCGCCGAACATCACCTAGTTTGGACCAACACTCAGAGGAGCACTTGCCAGGGGGTTTAAAATAAAGATGACCCTTGAGTCCGCGGAACCCAAGGAAAAAAGGCTTAGGTGGAAAATGGTAAAACCAAGGTTGGGCCTTGCTGGAGGAGTTTTATTCAAGGCGAACTGTCAAGGGGTTCCCATAACACCCAACCGCGTAAGGAACGCAAAATCAAGGAACATAACACCGGTATGACGGAAACTAGGGCGGCAAGAGTGGAACAAAACACCAGGCATAAGGCCGATCCTTCCACCCTTTACCAAGTATATAGATGCATTAAAGTAAATAAGATATAATAATGATATCCCAACAATAACCATGTTCCAACAAGGAACAAACTTCAACATCACCTGCAACTAGCAGTGCTATAAGAGGGGTTGAGCAAAGCGGTAACGTAGCCAAACAACGGTTTGCTAGGAAAAGGTGGGTTAGAGGCTTGACATGGAAATATGGGAGGCATGATATAGCAAGTGGTAGGTATTGCGGCATAGCAATAGAGCGAACAACTAGCAAGCAAATATAGAAGTGATTTCGAGGACATGGCCATCTTGCCTGCAAAGTTCTCAGAGTTGACGAAAGCTTGATCCTCGTAAGCGTACTCAATAGATTCCTCGATCACGCACACGTCTCCCGGCTCTACCCAAAGCAAGAACACAAGCAAAGGAACAACAATCAACCACGGTGCAATGAACAAGCAACATGATGCAAAACATGGCATGCCATGCGGGATGTGATATGCAATGCATATGTGTGATTTGGAAGGGAAAGATTGATCAAGGCATCAACTTGGCAAACCAAGTGTGCCGCTGGAAAGATGAGATGATTTCGGTCGAAATCGATATAAAGATCACCGGAATCGGATGCACGGTTTGCAATTGGCAAGCAAAACAAGAATGGCACAATTCTGCGATTAACAACACGATGCCATCTAGGATGCAACAAGAAACTAAGTTACTGCACTCCAACATAGCAACAAAGCACAAGGCAGTGATCTACTCAAGATGCTTGACAAAACATGAACACTGATATACAACTAATTCACACAAGTGCAGGTTCAAACAAGCATGGCAAAAGTGCAAAAGATATCAGCATCACAGACTTAGTGAAAATATCAACATGCCAGGAATTAACATCAGGAGGCAATGTTTAGAGCTAGCAAACAACATGCTACAGGGACATATCATAGCAAACCAAGGCATGTCATGAATCTACTAAGTGCATAGAACAAAAGTCCCTTACTGACCATGAGCCAAAAAGGCACAGAAGAGATGATGGCACCCATGTAAACATAGCAAGTTTTATTAACAGATTCAGACTTAGCAGAAAAACAGAGCATGACATAAACAGAATTATGAAGGCATCTTTGCGAGCTCAAATCACTCATCACAAAGCATTTCATGACAAGACAAGCATACTAAAAGCAAGAAGACATGTTCATGAAGCTAACCATGGCAAGAGCAAGTTCATAGCGTGCATGTATCAACAATAACAACCATGGCAAAATTGATTAACATGTAAACAATCTACCAGGAACATTTTATAGCAAAAGTAGAGCCAGATTAAGACATGCTAGAGCACTCCATAATTGCAAATAGGGGCATGGATGGATAGAGCATAACCATATGTTCAAATCATCCTTACTGAAGCAACTCAAAACAAGAATAGATCTCTCTGTAGCATCATGGTTACATGGCATAAAAATAACAACAGGGAAAAGACTTGGTAAAAGTCTCTGAAATCAGCAATATCACGAAGGCTACTTTGCATGCTTGTGCTAGTCACCACATAGATCACAAAAATACATGGCTAGCACCCTTGTAAATATGGCATGGCATAGTCTAAAACACATGTAGAGCTCATGCCCATATCCAGCACACAACAAATGTGGCAAAAATGATAAATCCTCATACTCTGATAAGAAACAACACCTAACAATTTATAGCACTCTTGCATCAGTGATTTGGGCATCTTCTCAAACAAGCATGACACAATGGAATGAAATTAATAGCACATCATAATGAACTGTGACGCCCGGAAAATCATGCTACAGTAATCCCACGCTAATCATGCCACGACACCTCGGTTACTGTTGCTAACCTCGCGATGATTCGAAACCGTTTCAATATTTAAATTCAAAGTAGGTCAAACAACAAAAGTTTTCAAAAGTTGAAACAAAAATGTTCGGGCGGTGCTGAATATTACAAGGGTAATTATGGTGTAGTAAACACATTTTTATAAAATGCCTAAATAACTTAACATGATTTAAAAACAGAAAAGTAAATAGATAAAAGAAAAGAAAATGCAAAACCAAAAAAAAAAGAGAGGAGAGAACCCCCCACCCACTGGACCAGGCAGCCCACCTCCTCAGGCCGGCCCACCTGGCCCAACCGGCCG
>NC_041380.1:114490328-114620623 GCF_002162155.2 Triticum dicoccoides
CCCCCCACTCGCTTTCCCCTTCCCTCCACGATCCAGATCGGATCGTGGCCCGACCGCGCACGCCGCCCCGCCGCTGGACCTCGACCTCGCCGCCTGGGACGCCGCTCGACGCGGGAGCCCCTTCGCCGCCTCGACCACGCCTCGTCCTCGTCGGCTCCTCTCGGCCTCCTTCCTCTCCGCCCGCGGCGCCATCGTCTACTACCTCCTCTTCGACCACGAGCACGAGCTCGGGACCCCGTCGTCGCCGGACTAACGCCGCCCGTCGCCGGATCTCCCTCGTCGGACTTCCCCCGACCTCCGTCGAGCCCACTGCCACGGTCCCTACTCCCCACCGTGAGCTCCCTTCCTTCCCTTCTCTGTCGCCGGCGCCGTTTCCCCCCCACCCCGCAGCGCCCGCGTGCCGGAGCTCATGCTCTGGGCCGCCCTCGCCACACCGCACCACGCCCACACGTCCCGGTCCTCCTCCTCCCTGTCCCGCAGCTCCGTCCGGCGCTCGCACCGCTGCACCTGCCGCCACCGCGGCTGCTTAGCGCCGCCCTGCCTCCACTGCTGCCCGTCGCCGCCTCCCTGCCGCTAGCCCCGCACCGCTCGCCGTTCGGGCGAAAACCGCACGCCCGTGACCCAGCACCCAGCGCCCGTAACCCGCTATGGCCCCTCTGGCCAATGACATGGGGGCCCCAGCCCCAGAACGATTATAAAAAAAAAGAGAATTAAAAAAATATATATAATAAATAAATTAATAATAAAATTAATTAATTAATTAATTAATTAACTAACTAATTAACTAATTAATTAACTTATCTAATCTTGTTTAGTTTAACTAATTAAGATTAATTAACCTAATAACTAATTAACCTAATTAACTACTGTTAATTAAACTTAATTAGGTTAATTAGTTAACAGTGTATGACGATCGGGACCCACCTGTCAGGGTTGACTCAGTCAACCCCTGTTGACTGCTGACGTCAGCATGACATCATGCTGACGTCATAAATACATTTTTTCGAATTAATTAAATAAATAAATAAATTCCAAAATTGTTAAAATCTTTTAAAAATCATATCTTTTAATCCGTAACTCGGATTAAAATATTTTCAACATGAAAGTTGCTCAGAACGACGAGACGAATCCGGATACGCGGTCCGTTCGTCCGCCACGCACCCCTAACATACCAAACACGCAACTTTCCCCCTCCGGTTTATCTGTCCGAAAACACGAAACACCGGGAATACTTTCCCGGGGGTTTTCCCCCCTTCACCGGTATCACCTACTACCGCGTTAGGGCACACCGAACACCACGTATTGCCTTGATATATTTTGTGGTGCTTTGTTTGCTCTGTATTCATTAATTCTTCCCCCTCTTCTCTCCGGTAGACTACGAGACCGACGCTGCTGCTGACCAGTTCGACTACGGAGTTGACGACCCTCTCTCTTGCCAGAGCAACCAGGCAAGCCCCCCCTTTGATCACCAGATATCGCCTATTCTCCTCTATACTGCTTGCATTAGAGTAGTGTAGCATGTTACTGCTTTCGTTAATCCTATTCTGATGCATAGCCTGACATTGTCGCTACATCTGTTGATACCTTACCTGCAATCCTAAATGCTTAGTATAGGGTGCTAGTTTATCATCATTGGCCCTACATTCTTGTCAGTCTGCCTTGCTATACTATCGGGCCGTGATCACTTGGGAGGTGATCACGGGTATATACTATACATACATACATACTATACTGATGGTGACTAAAGTCGGGTCAGCTCATTGAGTACCCGCAAGTGATTCTGACGAGGGGGGCTGAAAGGACAGGTGGCTCCATCCCGGTAGAGGTGGGCCTGGGTTCCCGACGGCCCTCGACTGTTACTTTGTGGCGGAGCGACAGGGCAGGTTGAGACCACCTAGGAGATAGGTGGGCCTGGCCCTGTTCGGCGTTCGCGGATACTTAACACGCTTAACGAGATCTTGGTATTTGATCTGAGTCGGCTACGAGCCTATACGCACTAACCATCTACGTGGGAGTAGTTATGGGTATCCCGACGTCGTGGTATCAGCCGAAGCACTTCAGACGTCAGCGATGGAGCGGCGCGCGCCGGATTGGAACGTAAGCCTGCTCTTGTATTAAGGGGGCTAGTTCTGCTTTCGGCCGCGTACGCAACGTGCAGGTGTGCTATGGGCGATGGGCCCAGACCCCTATGCGCTTAGGTTTAGACCGGCGTGCTGGCCTCTCTGTTGAGCCTAGGTGGGGCTGTGACGTGTTGATCTTCCGCGGTCGGGCATGACCCAGGAAAGTGTGTCCGGCCAAATGGGATGAAGCGTGTTGGGTTATGTGGTGCACCCCTGCAAGGAAGTTAATCTATTCGAATAGCCGTGATCTTCGGTAACAGGACGACTTGGAGTTGTACCTTGACCTTATGACAACTAGAACCGGATACTTAATAAAACACACCCTTCCAAGTGCCAGATACAACCGGTGGTCGCTCTCCCTCAGGGATATGAGGAGGGGATCGCCGGGTAGGATTATGCTATGCGATGCTACTGGAGATGCTACTTGGAGGACTTCAATCTACTCTCTTCTACGTGCTGCGAGGCGGAGGCTGCCAGAAGCGTAGTCTTCGACAGGATTAGCTATCCCCCTCTTATTCTGGCATTCTGCAGTTCAGTCCACTGATATGGCCTCCTTACACATATACCCATGCATATGTAGTGTAGCTCCTTGCTTGCGAGTACTTTGGATGAGTACTCACGGTTGCTTTTCTCCCTCCTTTCCCCCTTTCCCTTTTACCTGGTTGTCGCAACCAGATGCTGGAGCCCTGGAGCTAGACGCCACCGTCGACGATGATTCCTACTACACTGGAGGTGCCTCTACTATGTGCAGCCCGCTGACGACGTCCAGGAGTAGTTTAGGAGGATCCCAGGCAGGAGGCCTGCGCCTCTTTCGATCTGTATCCCAGTTTGTGCTAGCCTTCTTAAGGCAAACTTGTTTAACTTATGTCTGTACTCAGATATTGTTGCTTCCGCTGACTCGTCTATGATCGAGCACTTGTATTCGAGCCCTCGAGGCCCCTGGCTTGTATTATGATGCTTGTATGACTTATTTTATGTTTTAGAGTTGTGTTGTGATATCTTCCCGTGAGTCCCTGATCTTGATCGTACACATTTGCGTGCATGATTAGTGTACGATTGAATCGGGGGCGTCACATGAACATTTTGATATATCATGCGCATGAAACGGAGCTACGGTCACCGAGTTATGGCATGTTGAACATAGCCTGAAAATGTTGCAGAGATAAAGACTTAGTGGAAATTTACCCCTCCAGACAGGATCTACGGTTTCGTGGCACAGAAAACGAGGATCACCGGAAGATGGCTGGAGTTGCGTTGGGTCTCGCCGGAGAAGAGGGACTTGCCGGATCCAGGGTCGCGGGCGTCGAGTGGAGCCGGGGCAGCGATGGAGGAGATGGCGGCGAGGGGGTCGGAGTTGGCGCGGGCGCGCGCCGGCAGAGAGGCGCGGCAAGGTGCGCCGTGGCGGCGCTCCGACGCGGAGGCGGCCGACCGGAGTTGGCGCGGTGGAGCTGGAGCGCGGCGGTGGAGGTCGGCGCTGGGAGGCGCGGCTCGCGGGCGGCGGCGGGCGGACGCGTGGGCCGGGAGGGCCCCACCTGGGCCCCGGCGGGCCAGCGCGCGGGTGGATGGCGAAGTGGGAGCGGTGTCTCAACGAACCAGGAGGAGACACATGGCGGCGGCGAGGATGGCGGACATGTCCGTCGGTGGGGATTTTGTCCGGCGGCGGAGAGGGGAATTTGCTAGGGTTTCATGTGGGGTTTTGGACGAGGAGGACATATTTATAGGTAGGAGGAGTTTGGAGTGTCGAAATGGGGTGTAGTTTTCGACCACGCGATCGTGATCCGACGATGGAGGACATGGAAGGGGTTTGGAAGGGTTATTGGGCCGTTTTGGAGGGGTGTTGGGCTGCAACACACCCGAGGCCTTTACAGTTATCCTAGTTAACCGTTGGAGTATCAAACGGACTACAAATGACACGAAATTAGACAGGCAGTCTACCGGTGGTGTACCAAGGCCGCTTCGCAAATCTCGGTCCATTCCGAGAAAGTTTAACACCCGCTCACGAAAAGAGGCAAAAGGGGGCGCTAGTGGACGTGGGAGTGTCGGATTGCAAAACGGACAACGGGGAAAAAGCTCGGATACATGAGACGAACACATATGCAAATGTGATGCACATGATGACATGATATGAGATGCATGACATGGAAAAAATGCAAAACAAATACAAAACCCAACCACGAGGGAATCTCATAACTTAGAGCCGAAAATGGCAAGAGTCGGAGTACAAATATGGCAAGTTACATCTGGGGTGTTACACTACTCTCCCACGTGTGAGCGCGTGCGCATGAGCTAGGTGCATGGAGGGCCTACACAACAAGTCACAGACGTGAACATGTTAAAAGATGCTTCAGTGTTGTGGTGGATGTGGTTGCATCTGTAGTTCTCGTACTCGCTGGCGACGTCCAATTCAGTTCCAAAACTTGCATATTGCTTCAATACGGTCCCGATATATGAAAATATGTGGTCAATATGGCAAAATCACTAATTGAGGAGCGCTCCCCGCAACGATTAGTCGAGGAGCGCTCCTCGCGCGCCAAGTGTCACGCGCGGAGCGCTTGAAAGACTTTTCTGAGGCGCCTGCGTGCGATACTTGTCGCGCGCACGGCTTCTCCCGTGATTTACGGTTTCCGATTTCCCTTTGTGGTTTTTCCTTTTTTTCACTGTAGTCCTTATACTTTTAATGTTTTGTAATACCTTTTGATCTGGTTTGAGATCTGTTTCTCTCTGGTGTGGGTGAACCGTCGTCGCGCACTGTTCTTTCTTTGCCGTCGTCTCCGCCCGTCGCAGCCGCCGCTCTTGTCACGTGGTTATGGCGGCCCCTGTCTCGGCCGCCACGCTTGTTGCCTGCTCTTACGGCGGTCCTTCTTTAGCATCGACCGTGCTTCCCCATTCGTGATATCGCCGTTCCCTACCGGTTGCCTTCGTGGGTACCCTGTTTCCCTTTCCCATTTCTCTTTTTGTTCCCATTATATTTCCGAGATATGGAGATTTATGGGGTAGTTACGGGTGGGGACTACCAACCCTATCAGATGTCAAGTTTCAACTTGGTTTTGTGGGTTATTTCTTGATAACCATTGTGTTCCTTGCAGTTATGGCTTGTCCTTTTTGCCATATGCCTGGTGGCCCGTGTTCTTCTGTTCATTCTTCTGTAGATGGGTTCAGTGTGGTCCTTGACAACCCACAAGTATAGGGGATCGCAACAGCTTTCGAGGGTAGAGTATTCAACCCAATTTTATTGATTCGACACAAGGGGAGCCAAAGAATATTCTCAAGTATTAGCAGCTGAGTTATCAATTCAACCACACCTGGAAACTTAGTATCTGCAGCAAAGTGTTTAGTAGCAAAGTAATATGATAGTGGTGGTAGCAGCAACAAATGTAAAGACAACGAAAGTAATGTTTTTGGTATTTTGTAGTGATTGTAACAGTAGCAGCGGGAAAGTAAATAAGCATAAAACAGTATATGGAAAACTCATAGGCACCGGATCAGTGATGAATAATTAAGCCGGATGCGGTTCATCATGTAACAGTCGTAACATAGGGTGACACAGAACTAGCTCCAATTCATCAATGTAATGTAGGCATGTATTCCGTATATAGTCATACATGCTTATGGAAAAGAACTTTCATGACATCTTTTGTCCTACCCTCCCGTGGCAGCGGGGTCCTATTGGAAACTAAGGGATATTAAGGCCTCCTTTTAATAGAGAACCGGAACAAAGCATTAGCACATAGTGAATAATTGAACTCCTCAAACTATGGTCATCACCGGGAGTGGTCCCGATTATTGTCACTTCGGGGTTGCCGGATCATAACACATAGTAGGTGACTATAGACTTAGATCGGATCAAGAACTCACATATATTCATGAAAACATAATAGGTTCAGATCTGAAATCATGGCACTCGGGCCCTAGTGACAAGCATTAAGCATAGCAAAGTCATAGCAACATCAATCTCAAAACATAATGGATACTAGGGATCAAACCCTAACAAAACTAACTTGATTACATGATAAATCTCATCCAACCCATCACCGTCCAGCAAGCCTACGATGGAATTACTCACGCACGGTGAGCATCATGAAATTGGTGATGGAGGATGGTTGATGATGACGACGGCGACGAATCCCCCTCTCCGGAGCCCCGAACGGACTCCAGATCAGCCCTCCTGAGAGGTTTTAGGGCTTGGCGGCGGCTTCGTATCATAAAACGCGATGATTTCTTCTCTCTGATTTTTTCTCTCCGAAAGCAAATATATAGAGTTGGATTTGGCGTCGGAGGGCATCCAGGGGGCCCATGAGGCAGGGGGCGCGCCCTAGAGGGGGGGCACCCCCCACCCTTGTGAGAAGGGTGTGGGCCCCCTGGTCTTCATCTTTGGCGAGTATTTTTTTATTTTTCCTAAGATGTTCCGTGGAGTTTCAGGTCATTCCGAGAATATTTGTTTTCTGCACATAAAACAACACCATGGCAATTCTGCTGAAAACAGCGTCAGTCCGGGTTAGTTCCATTCAAATCATACAAGTTAGAGTCCAAAACAAGGGCAAAAGTGTTTAGAAAAGTAGATACGACGGAGACGTATCAACTCCCCCAAGCTTAAACCCTTGCTTGTCCTCAAGCTATTCAGTTGACAAACTGAAAGAAAGAAAAACTTTTACAAACTCTGTTTGCTCTTGTTGTTGTAACTATGTCAAGCCAGTATTCAAGTTTTCAGCATATATCATAACTAACCACATTTGCAATAATTCTCAGGTCTCATAATTACTCATATCAATAGCATAATCAACTAGCAAGCCATAATAATAAATCTCGGATGACAACACTTTCTCAAAACAATCATAATATGATATAACAAGATGGTATCTCGCTAGCCCTTTCTGAGACCGCAAAACATAAATGCAGAGCACCTTTAAAGATCAAGGACTGACTTGACATTGTAATTCATGGTAAAAGAGATCCAATCATAGTCATACCCAATATAAATTAACAGTGATGAATGCAAATGATAGCTGTGCTCTCCGGCTAGTGCTTTTTAATAAGAGGGTGATGACTCAACATAAAAGTAAATGGATAGGCCCTTCGCAGAGGGAAGCAGGGATTTGTAGAGGTGCCAGAGCTCAATTTTGAAATAGAGATAAATTGTATTTTGAGCGGTATACTTTCATTGTCAACGTAACAACTAAGAGATGGCGATATCTTCCATGCTAAGCACATTATAGGCGGTTCCCAAACAGAATGGTGAAGTTTATACTCCCCCTCCACCAACAAGCATCAATCCATGGCTTGCTCAAAACAACGAGTGCCTCCAACATACATCAAGTCCCAGGGGGAGTTTTCTTTGCAATTAATTTTGATTTAGTTTGCATAAAGCATGTGACTGGGCATCCCCGTGACCAGCCATTTTCTCGTGAGTGAGGAGCGGAGTCCACTCCTCTTGAGAATAACCCGCCTAACATGGAAGATAAGGACATCCTTGGTTGATACATGAGCTATTCGAGCATACAAAACAGAATGTTTATTTGAAGGTTTAGAGTTTAGCACATACAAATTTACTTGGAACGGCAGGTAGATACCGCATATAGGAAGGTATAGTGGACTCATCTGGAATAACTTTGGGGTTTAAGGGATTGGATGCACAAGCAGTATTCCCGCTTAGTACAAGTGAAGGCTAGCAAAAGACTGGGAAGCGACCAACTAGAGAGTGACAACAACCATGTACATGCATTAAAATTAATAAACATTGGATGCAAGCATGAGTAGGATATAGTCCACCATGAACATAAATATCGTGAAGGCTATGTTGATTTGTTTCAACTACATGCGTGAACATGTGCCAAGTCAAGTCACTTAAATCATTCAAAGGAGGATACCACCCCATCATACCACATCATAACCATCTCAATAACATGTTGACACGCAAGGTAAACCATTATAACTCATAGCTAATCAAGCATGGCACAAGCAACTATGATCTCTAATTGTCATTGCAAACATGTTTATTCATAATAAGCTGAATCAAGAACGAGGGGCTCATCATATTTACAAAAACAAAAGAGGTCAAGTTCATACCAGCTTTTCTCATCTCAGTCAGCCCATCATATATCATCATAATTGCCTTTCACTTGCACGACCGAACGGTGTGAATAATAATAAGAGTGCACGTGCATTGGACTAGGCTAGAATCTGCGAGCATTCAATAAATAGGAGAAGACAAGGCAATATGGGCTCTGGGTTAATTCAATATAATGCATATAAGAGCCACTTCAACAATTTAATTATGGTCTTCTCCTACTGACCTCCAAAGAAAAGAAAAGAAATAAAACTATTTACACGGGAAGGCTCCTAACAAGCAAAAGAAGAACGGGAAATATTTTTGGGTTTTCTTTTTTAATTATTACTACTACAGCAGAAAAATAAAATACTACTAATTTGTTTTGGTTTTTCTTAAGGTTTAGCAAACACACAAGAAGAAAGCAGGAAAAAGAAAATAAACTAGCATGGATACCATAGTGAAAAAGTATGAGCACCAACATCTAGTAATGAGTGTGTGTGAACATAAATGTAATGTCGGTGAGAAATACGTACTCCCCCAAGCTTATGCTTTTGGCCTAAGTTGGTCTATGGGCACGGCTGGCCCGGCGGATATCCATAATAATAGTTGTTGGGGTCGTACTGTGATGAGGAAGAAGAAGGCTCCGATTGCCACTGGCTGGCAATCATCTCCAGATCCCACTGATAGTTAGACTGCCATGAAGGATCAAATTGTGGTTCCGGTTCCGGCTCCTCGGCTGGTGCAGGGTTCCGGTAGGCGTGAATAACTGTCAACGGAACAAGGTACGTGCCTACAGTCAAGTCAAACAAAGAAGGAGCACGCGGGATAATAGTCTCAGGATGATGTTTGTTAAAGAACAATTGATATTTAAGCTCTCCTGCCCTATTCTTAACAATAAAATCATGTGCCACCATACTTTTATGATCTAGATAAACACGGGGCAACACCTTTTCTTCCTTTTCAGCATGCCTAATAGGTATGTTAAAATGTGCAGCTAGGCGTGTAGCATAGATACCTCCAAAGATGGGACCCTTAGTATGGTTCATACTTAACCGTCTAGCAATAATACCGCCCATACTAAAAGTGTTATCACTGTATAAACCGTGGCGCAGAATAATTATATCAGGGATACTAAGGTTTCCACAGTTTCCTCGTCCAATTAAACAACGACTAGCAAATAATGCAAAATAACATAAAACAGGAAAATGTATGCTAGTAATTCGTGCATCGGAAACCTTCCTAGTTTCTCCTACAGTGATAGTATCAATAAACCCAGCCACATCATCATAATGTGGTTCTTCTGTCTTGCCCTCAAAAGGGACTAAACAAATCCGACAGAAATCATAAAGTGACATCTCCTTATGCTCATCATATAAATGAAACTCCACCATAGGTGGTGAGTTCCTAGAATGAAAATGAAAGTTTTGCACAAAAGTATTTGTGAGTAAGAGATACTGATCGCATTGGTCGTGGAGGAAGGCGGTGAGGCCTGCATTGCGAGCCAATTCATGAAAATCTTCATAGATACCGACTGCTCTCAAGAAATCATCAGAAGGCCATTCACACGCCCGAATCTCCGCGGTGCGCGGCAAATTATACTTAGGCTTCGGTGCCTTTTCCTTTGAGCTTTGGCTCGATGAGCCCCTCAAAAATTTCCTCATTATTTTTCTGAAATAATCTGATATTCTTAGTAACTTCAAACAAAAGTGAACCAACTTCAATAAAACTGATAGCAACTACTCCTACAAGTGCCTAGAGCCTATATCAAGCATTAGAACTACTTGGAACCATATAAATTTGACATGCAAGCTCAAGAACATGGTCACTTATGCAGCACAAATTTGCAAGGAATAAAGCACTAGAACAAAAACTAATTGGACCAATGGAGGAGTCACATACCAAGGAACAATCTCCCCAAGCAGTTTTGCGAGAGGTGCTTTGAGAAAGGAGATCGAAAATCACAGCAAAAGTGGCTGGAACTCGTGCTTGAGTTGGTTTTTCAGGTTTGTGTGAGACAGAGGAAGAAGATGGATGCTGGGATAAGTGGAGGAGGGCCACCGTGGGCCCACGAGGCAGGGGGGCACGCCCTAGAGGGGGGGGGGCGCCCACCACCCTCGTGGCCAGGTGTCAGCTCCTCCCGCGGTAATTTTTGCACAGTAAATCCTTAAATATTCCCAAAAAATCATATTAAATTGGCATGGCATTCTGAGGACTTTTATTTTCGGGATATTTTTATATTGCACGGATAAGTCAGGAAACAGACAGAAAAATACTATTTTTACTTTATTTAATATAAACAACAGAAAGTAAAAGTGGGGTACAGAAGGTTGTGCTTCTAGTTTCATCCATCTCATGCTCATCAAAAAGAATCCACTAACAAGGTTGATCAAGTCTTGTTAACAAACTCATTCCGAGAATCATGAAACCGGAGAAATTTCGAATAACACTAGGGTACCTCAACGGGGATATGCACATCCCCAATAATAAGTATATCATATTTCTTTTTGACAGTAGGAAGAGGAAATTCAAAACCTCCAACTATAATCGATGGAATTTTTCCAATGGAGTTGATACTATGAACTTGAGGTTGTTTCCTCGGAAAGTGTACCGTATTCTCATTACCAATAACATGAAAAGTGGCATTGCCTTTGTTGCAATCAATAACAGCCCCTGCAGTATTAAGAAAAGGTCTTCCAAGAATAATAGACGTACTATCATCCTCGGGAATATCAAGAATAACAAAGTCCGTTAAAATAGTAACGTTTGCAACCACAACAGGCACATCCTCACAAATACCGACAGGTATAGCAGTTGATTTGTCAGCCATTTGCAAAGATATTTCAGTAGGTGTCAGCTTATTCAAGTCAAGTCTACAATATAAAGAGAGAGGCATGACACTAACACAGGCTCCAAGATCACATAAAGCAGTTTTAATATAATTTCTTTTGATGGAGCAAGGTATAGTAGGTACTCCGGGATCTCCAAGTTTCTTTGCTATCCCACCCTTAAAAGTATAATTAGCAAGCATGGTGGAAATCTCAGCTTCCAGTATCTTTCTTTTATTAGTAACGATATCCTTCATATATTTAGCATAAGGATTTGTTTTGAGCACATCAATTAATCGCATACGCAAAAAGATAGGCCTAATCATTTTAGCAAAGCGCTCAAAATCCTCATCATCCTTTTTCTTGGATGGTTTCAGAGGAAAAGGCATGGGTTTCTGAACCCAAGGTTCCCTTCCTTTACCATGTTTCCGAGCAACAAAGTCTCTTTTATCATAACGTTGATTCTTTGATTGTGGGTTATCAAGATCAACAGCAGGTTCAATTTCTACATCATTATCATTACTAGGTTGAGCATCATTATGAACATCATCATTAATATTTTCACTAGGTTCATGTTCATTACCAGATTGTGTTTCAGCATCAGACATAGAAATATCATTTGGATTATCAGGTGGTTCAGCAATAGGTTCACTAGAAGTTTGCACAGTTCTATCATTTTTCTTCTTCTTCTTTTTAGAAGAACTAGGAACATCAATATTATTTCTTTGAGAATCTTGCTCGATTCTCTTAGGGTGGCCTTCAGGATACAAAGGTTCCTGAGTCATTCTACCAGTTCTAGTAGCCACTCTAACAGCATAATCATTTTTCTTACTATTCATTTTGTCAAGCACTTCTTTTTGAGCCTTAAGTACTTGTTCTACTTGAGTGGTAACCATAGAAGCATGTTTGCTAACAAGTTTAAGTTCACCTTTAATATTAGCCATATAATCACCCAAATGTCTAATCATATAAGCATTTTCTTTTAATTGTCTACCAAAATAAGCATTGAAGTCATCTTGCTTAAACATAAAGTTATCAAACTCATCCAAGCACTGACTAGCAATTTTAGTAGGAGGGACTTCAGCTTTATCATATCTGTAGAGAGAATTTACCTTTACTACCTGTGTCGGGATATCGGGATCAGGAGGGTCTTCAATAAATAAAGAATTGAGATCATATGTTTGTTCAACAGGCGGTATATTAAGACCATGTATTTCTTTAATAGGAGGTAAATTCTTAACGTCTTCAGCTTTAATACCTTTTTCTTTCATAGATTTCTTTGCCTCTTTCATATCTTCGGGACTGAGAAATAGAACACCTCTATTCTTCGGAGTTGGTTTAAGAATAGGCTCAGTAATTGGAGCAGGAGCTGGCTCAGGAGGTGCCCAATATTTTCATTTGTTAATATATTATTCAATAGAATTTCAGCTTCATCTGGTGTTCTTTCCCTGAAAAGAGAACCAGCACAACTATCCAGGTAATCTCTGGAAGCATCGATTAGTCCATTATAAAAGATATCAAGTATTTCAGGTTTCTTAAGAGGATGATCAGGCAAAGCATTAAGTAACTTGAGAAGCCTCCCCCAAGCTTGTGGGAGACTCTCTTCTTTAATTTGCACGAAGTTGTATATTTCCCTCAAAGCATCTTGTTTCTTATGAGCAGGGAAATATTTAGCAGAGAAGTAATAAATCATATACTGGGGACTACGCATACAACCAGGATCAAGAGAATTAAACCATATCTTAGAATCACCCTTTAATGAGAACGGAAATATTTTGAGTATATAGAAGTAACGCGATCTCTCATCATTAGTGAACAGGGCAGCTATATCATTTAACTTAGTAAGATGTGCCACAACAGTTTCAGATTCATAGCCATAAAACGGATCAGACTCAACCAAAGTAATTATATCAGGATCAATAGAGAATTCATAATCCTTATCAGGAACACATATAGGTGAAGTAGCAAAAGCAGGGTCGGGTTTCATTTTATCTCTAAGTGATTCTTTGTTCCATTTAGCTAATAACCTCTTAAGCTCATATCTATCTTTGCAAGCTAAAATAGCAGCAGAAGATTCCATATCAAAAAGATAGCCCTCAGGAATAACAGACATATTTTCATCATCACTATCATCATCGTATTCAGATTCAATAATTTCTTTTTCTCTAGCCCTAGCAATTTGTTCATCAAGAAATTCACCAAGGGGCACAGTAGTATCATGCATAGAAGCAGTTTCATCATAAGTATCATGCATAGCAGAAGTGGCATCATCAATAACATGCGACATATCAGAACGAATAGCAGAAGCAGGTGTAGGTGTCGCAAACTTACTCATAACAGAAGGTGAATCAAGTGTAGAGCTAGACGACAGTTCCTTACCTCCCCTCGTAGTTGAGGGATAGATCTTGGTTTTTGGATCTCTCAAGTTCTTCATAATGATAAGCAGATATAAATCCCAAGTGACTCAAAGAATAGAGCTATGCTCCCCGGCAACGGCACCAGAAATTAGTCTTGATAACCCACAAGTATAGGGGATCGCAACAGCTTTCGAGGGTAGAGTATTCAACCCAATTTTATTGATTCGACACAAGGGGAGCCAAAGAATATTCTCAAGTATTAGCAGCTGAGTTGTCAATTCAACCACACCTGGAAACTTAGTATCTGCAACAAAGTGTTCAGTAGCAAAGTAATATGATAGTGGTGGTAGCAGCAACAAAAGTAAAGACAGCGAAAGTAATGTTTTTGGTATTTTGTAGTGATTGTAACAGTAGCAGCGGGAAAGTAAATAAGCGTAAAACAGTATATGGAAAACTCGTAGGCACCGGATCAGTGATGGATAATTATGCCGGATGCGGTTCATCATGTAACATTCATAACATAGGGTGACACAGAACTAGCTCCAATTCATCAATGTAATGTAGGCATGTATTCCGTATATAGTCATACGTGCTAATGGAAAAGAACTTGCATGACATCTTTTGTCCTACCCTCCCGTGGCAGCGGGGTCCTATTGGAAACTAAGGGATATTAAGGCCTCCTTTTAATAGAGAACCGGAACAAAGCATTAGCACATAGTGAATACATGAACTCCTCAAACTATGGTCATCACCGGGAGTGGTCCCGATTATTGTCACTTCGGGGTTGCCGGATCATAACACATAGTAGGTGACTATAGACTTACAAGATCGGATCAAGAACTCACATATATTCATGAAAACATAATAGGTTCAGATATGAAATCATGGCACTCGGGCCCTAGTGACAAGCATTAAGCATAGCAAAGTCATAGCAACATCAATCTCAGAACATAATGGATACTAGGGATCAAACCCTAACAAAACTAACTCAATTACATGATAAATCTCATCCAACCCATCACCGTCCAGCAAGCCTACGATGGAATTACTCACGCACTGCGGTGAGCATCATGAAATTGGTGATGGAGGATGGTTGATGATGACGAGGCGACGAATCCCCCTCTTCGGAGCCCCGAACGGACTCCAGATCAGCCCTCCCGAGAGGTTTTAGGGCTTGGCGGCGGCTCCATATCATAAAACGCGATGTTTTCTTCTCTTTGATTTTTTTCTCTCCGAAAGCAAATATATAGAGTTGGAGTTGGCGGCGGAGGGCATCCAGGGGGTCCACGAGGTAGGGGGGCGCCCCCACCCTCGTGAGAAGGGTGTGGGCCCCCTGGTCGTCATCTTTGGCGAGGATTTTATTATTATTTTTCCTAAGATGTTCTGTGGAGTTTTAGGTCATTCCGAGAATATTTGTTTTCTGCACATAAAACAACACCATGGCAATTCTGCTGAAAACAGCGCCAGTCCGGGTTAGTTCCATTCAAATCATACAAGTTAGAGTCCAAAATAAGGGCAAAAGTGTTTGGAAAATTAGATACGACGGAGACATATCAGTCCTGGATCGGCGTTGTTGGAGGCGTGTTGTAAGAATATCATTTTATAATTGTTCAATTTTTGGCACACACGCTTATTTCTTTTGGTGCTGCCCATGCTGTTTAGGTTTTAATTATGATCCTTGTTTTGATTTGTTGTGCAGTATGTTCCGTCTAGTGTTAGAGCTCATCTTGCTTGTTACATCGAGGAGTGTAGGGCTTTAGCCATAATGGGGGGTGACGAAGATACTGATCTTGCTCTGCAGTGCAATGAGAGTTATTTGTATGGTCTTCTGTTTAGTCATGGTCGGGTGAGGAGCAAATTCCATTGTCCTTCCTGGGAACGATTGGTCAGTGATTATGGTGTTCGTCCTCGTGATATAATGACCATTAGGCTTGAACATTATGGAACGTGGATTGGTATTAATTTTTATCATGTTGGTCATGGAGATGCGTTGTCTCCTTTACCGTCGGTTGGTAAGGTTTTTTTAAGGAAGTTTTTAGTTTGTTTTATTGTACATGATGATTTTTTTGTTGCCTTGAGCCTGTGTAATTATATTTTGTAGCTCTTGATGGTTTGAGTGACTCCAAGATGGAACTTGTTGGGAGTTGTTATTAGACCCGTGGTGTTTTTCTTAATTATTAGCAGATGTATTTCATGAGGTGTCAACTCTTTGATGATGACTACATACCCTGTTGTCCTTTTGTTCATAGGATTGATTCCATGAATGTTAATGGTCATTGTATAGTCAGATTTTTTCACTGTTTTTCTTTGTTTCTGTTTATTTATTTATTTTTATTACCTCTTCTATTTATAGTTTTGAATTTTTGTTCTATTTCTGATAGCTTGGTGTTTTTTCCAGGTTATTCCTGGTATTGTTGTGAGGAGTTTTAAGGAGTTTGTGACTTTTCCTAGGACTGGCGTTTTAACCCTTGAAGTTACTTTGGAATCTGGTGATGATGATATATATGTGAGCACTCCTTGCTCCTACTTCATTGGCTTGGGTAATAGAATGGTGTTCAAACAGAAAGATTTCAGTGATTTTCTCCAGGCATCATCTAATTGAAGTAAACAACTTGGTGCTGATAACTTTCAAAGAGCGTGATGGGAGGCTTGTTGTTATCTTCAATCTTCTGTGGCAGTGATGTTAGTTATAGCCTTTGAACATAATGGATTTTGTTTAAAAATCTATGCTACGGTTTAATGTTATCTAGATATATGAAACAATATGAACCTAATTGTTCATTGCTGTTGTATGTTTGTAGAAGAGGTATGGCTGGGCATCTCTTTTAAATATGTTTTTTTGGACGGCTGTTGTTTAATTGGGGTCATAGTTATCTATACAGAAGAGGCACATGTGTTGTTTACTCTGAGGCACGGCTGTGCATCTCTTTTATGTGAGGCACGTGGATTGAGCAAATGCAGGCACTGAATTGAAGTCAGTATAGGCACGGTTGTGAGGAGGCACGGGTATACTGAGAGGTACATGTGTGCAACGCCAAAGTTGTTCGGGCGATCACGCGTGCCGAACACGTAGAGATACTATGGGTTTCATGCGAGAGGCACGTGTGTGTAGTACGTAGAGTTACTGTTGGTTTTATGTGAGGCACGTAATTGATCAAACGGAGGCACATAATTGTAGTCAGTACAAGCACAGTTGTGTGGATGCACGTGTATACAGAGAGGAGCGTGTGTGCGGCACCAAAGTTGCACGGGTGATCACTTGTGCGGAGCACGTAGAGTTACTGTAGGTTTCATGTGAGGCACGTCGATCGAGTAAACGGAGGCACGGAAGTGAAGTCAGTACAAGCATGGTTGTGAGGAGGCACGATTTTGAACCCTCTTGCTGCTGTCAAGTTTATAGAGGCACGGATGTATGGCAGCAGAGGCATCGGTCCGAATATTTGGTTAGAGAGGCTCAGTTGTGGATGCACAGGTGTGAAGTCTCTAGGGTCATGGGTGCATGGAACCACAGGCATGGGTTGAGTAGACACTTAGAGAGCGACGATTGTACATGGGTCAGTTGCACACGGTAGTGTAGTTTTGTGGCATCGTGCAGAACTGATGTACGAAGAGGAACATGTGTGCAATAGCAAGGATGTTCTGAATGAACGGAGCGGTTTTTGATGTGAAATGGTTGTGTTGTGTGATTTTAATTTTTTTCAATGTGGTTAAAGTAACAAAGTTCTTGTCGCTTGCGTCTGTGTGCTGAATGTTCTTCTGCAGTATTTATGAATTGTTCATGCCAATGTTGAATAAGCATTCTACTGAAAGTTTACAATGATACCATCACATATTCTTGTAAATGCACGATGCATCTTGTAAAGGTTGAGTATGAAAATTATAATACAATATCGTGTGACATATCTCTCTCTTTGATTTTTGAAAATGATTCTTTCCGTTTTTTGGTTTTTTGAATTATGATTTTTTCACATGAATCATTCTGATAGTTCAAACAGTATTTCTTGCAAAGGACTATTCCGATGGTTGAAACAGCAAGTTGAGTGTCAGTAAGAGCTACATAAGTTGCAAAAGATCATTTCGATAGTTCAAGCAAGCACATGGTCCATAATAGTTACATTACTCTACCATCCTAACTAGCAAACTTATAGTAACCAGTGTTTTGCTGCTGGAGGCATCATCATGAAATGAGCGCTGACATCCTAGGAGATACACTGCTTGCTTCCATTTTAGGTGCTGGTTCCGACCGAATCTATAGTGTAACATCCCAAATTTTCAATTTGGAATGTTATACACTAGATCATCATTGCATATCATATTTATTGCATTTTGGTTGATCCTAGAAATTTCACGCAACTCAAGGACCCTCGGAGAGAGTTGGGGATTTCGTTATTTTCATATTTGAGTTGTCTCAAATTTTGAAAATAGGATCATTTGATTTTATTTATTTTATCTTCAATTATTTCTATTACAAAAATATGAGAGAGGGAATAAAATGACTTACCCAAAATAAAGAAATATTGAGGATTTAATAAAAAAATCAGATAAGATTTTATTTTGGTTTTATTTTCTATTTTATTTGAATTTAGAAAAAATGCGCGTTTTTCAAAATTGCATTTAGGCGCCAAATAAATGTTCATCTTGTGCGGCTTGATTTTTGAAGCCATGGAAAATTTATTTCGGGATTTTTGGAGTCCGTTTAGTATTCCTTTTGTTTTTTTTCTGAGCATAACTATTTTTAAAAAAAACGCAACTGACCTACGAGCCGTGTTTCGTCTCGAAACCCTCTTTCCGTTTAACCAACTCAAACAAGTTTTTGCCACTGTAAAAATTGCCTTAGATCCAGAATAGTAAACGAAGCTTGTTTCTTTTGCCGTTTGTCTTTCGTTGCTTCGTTCGATTTGATTCTTTTTGCCAACCGGAGTTCTTAAGTTGAACTTTTTGGTTAGATCTCTTATTTGAGTTTTACCTGTGCATTAGATGAGTACTTATTGTATGCTTGTTTGTTTGCGATAGAGTACCCGGAGTGCGCCGCTTGCTACTTCGAATCGCTAGGTTTCTCGGATCATCAGCAAGGCAAGTAACACTTTGATCATGTTTTCCCTCTACCCAGTTTTATTGCATTAGATCAATCCTCACACATTGCATGATTAGGATCTAATTAAATTGTGGGTTTGGGAAGTAGTTGAGGTAGTACCTATTACCTGTTTATTTTCAAACCTTTGGGAGTTACTTCTATGTTTGCTTATTATGCCATGCTATGCTAGTAGACGTGGATTGGGTGAGTGAAATCCATGACACATGTGAGATTGTTAATTACTGTTTTACTTAAGGTGGCAACTTAAACACACATCTGGGTGGATTGAGGTACCTGGGTATTCCAGGATTGCCTGTTTTCTTTATGGACCGCCACCCAAGCTCAAAGGGATCATGAGATTATTCATGCTAGAAACTTCCGTGTGCAGCCACAAGCTATTATGGGCTCTAGCATAGTTGATTAAGTTGTGCGAACTCTTACAGTGGTAGACTAGCAGATGTAGGGGAAAGTAGGTGTAACGGTCTACCCGATCATAAGGTGCGAGCACTTCTAAAAGACTATGTCTCGGTCATCCGTCTTCTCAAACACCATGTAGTGCGAGAAACCAAACGGAGGCGATCAAGTCTTGTGGGGAAAAGTGCGCAAACCTCTGCAGAGTGTATAAACTAATCATGATTAGCCGTGTCCTCGGTTATGGACATCTTGAGTATCTAGTACCTGGATTATCATGTGCATGTCAACGTGTTACTCTAAAATTAATTTTGTTGGGTTTGTTTAATGATGATGCTTAATTGGGATTGAGATTGCTGTCAACCATTCTCAATGTTAACAACTACCAAGATAGTTAAATAAGATTTATTCCTTTGCAGTAGGGAAAAATTGGCTTTACGCAAAACTGTAACCATAGAGCTTTCCACCAGCCAAATATGCATATAGAATAGCTGTTTCATTCCATTACTCTCTATGTGTTATTTTGCCAGCATATTCCATGTGCTGACCCGTTTCGGGCTGCAACGTTTATGTTGCAGACTTTTCAGACGATGATTAAGGATTTTTAGGTCGTGGTTCTATACTCAGTGATGCCATTGGAGTTGATGGACTCACTTATCTTCCAAGCCTTCCGTTGTTATGATTATTAGATGGCCTTAAGCCATATTTATTGTTCTCTTTTGAGACACTCGATGTAATAAGTGTGTGATTGCTACTCTGTTATAAATCCTTCAAGTACTGTGTGGTGTCAGCATTATTGATCCAGGGATGACACCGGAGCATAGAGATTGGACCGTTTGAGGTTTGGTCGCTACAAGATGGTATCAGAGCACACGCTGACTGTAGGACACGACCACTAAGCTAAAAGACCTAGATCACTACTCACTCTCTTCTCTTTCTGTCTTCTCATCTTTTCTACTCTTTTAGGAATGGCGGATGCAAGGAACAAGTTCACTCAACCGGATGAAGATACACCCTTTGGACGTCATTTGAAGGAAGTCACTAGATATCTGAACATAGGAGTACCAAGCTTCACCGGAACCTACAACGCCACTTTACCTGAAGAAGAGCACTGGATGATTCAAGTTCAAGTTCCAGGAAGGACGTTCATGCCAGTCACTGAGCCCATAGAGTTTTCTTTTGATGCACCAACTTGGAGTCTAGGAAAGAGCATGGCAACTCATATCGCCATGGGACGCATTGGAGAAGTCTACCGCAATGATCTCAAGGATACTATCTACCAGATTTGTGGGCGCCGAGATGAGCACTGGGAGATGATCAGCACCAGGAAGGATAGGTCAATTGCAGCTTTTATCCAGGAGTTAAACCAGCACATTCGACGTCAAGAGAACAAGAGGTGCGCCGACATGATAGATCTGAAGAAGGCAAAGACAAGAATCAAGGAACTAGAGGACGAACTCAAGGCTACTCATGAAGATTATGAAGAGGAAATTGAAGTATCAGTGGATAAGAATGCCGACCTAACAATGAATATTGGAATATTTATGGGAGGCCCTACACTAGTAGAAGAAGACGGAGAACCCAAGGAGATTCGCCTGGAAGACTACATCATCATCGACGACACCGACTCGGATCCAGATGATAGCGATGATGACTATGTTGATGAAGCTAGAGCAGATATCATGGAGTCTGCAACCGAAGAATATTTCTAGTAGACCACCTCATCAGTAGTAGTAGTCCACCATGTAAATATAGTAGTTCGAGCACTTTTGTGATAGTTAGATCAATTGTATGCCCTTGTTTGATTGATTGAATGAAGTGAATTGTTTGCTTTTGCCTCAAGTGCATATGGGTAGTGTTTTCTCTTTAGACCCCCTCTATTCTTAAATCTCATCTTTTCTAAACCCTTAGATGCCTCCGAGACGTGACCCCGGATTTACCTTCCCACCGGAGCTCACCCAGTTGATCCAGCAGCAGAACACATTGATGCAGTTGCTAGTCCAGAATCAGAATCAGGGGAACAACAACAACAACCCACCACCACCACCACCACCTGTTGATCACTTAGCCCGTTTTCTTAGGCTGAATCCGCCGGTGTTTCCAGTAGCACCGAGCCGATAGTAGCAGATGATTGGCTCCGCAAGACAGCTGGAGAGTTGACCGCAGCAGGATGCACGGATAAGGAGAAGGTGAAGTTTGCCGCACATCAGCTTGAAGGACCAGCAACATCATGGTGGGAGAATTTCACAGCCACTTTCCCTGTCGACACTGTCACGTGGGGCCAGTTCCAGCAGGCTTTTCGAACTGCCCATGTTTCAGCAGGAGCTATGGCCATGAAGAAGCGAGAGTTTTGCAACTTGCACCAAGGAGGACGGATAGTTGGCCAGTATGTAGAGGATTTTAGTAAGCTAGCACGTTATGCCCCAGATGACGTTGCAACTGATGCAGCAAAACAGGAAAAGTTTCTGGAAGGACTGAATGATGAGTTGAGCATGCAGTTGATGGTAGCCACCTTCAACAGCTACCAGGAGTTGGTAGATCGTGCTCTCATGATTGAAGGGAAGCAGCAGCAGATTGAGAACCGCAAGAGGAAGTATGGACAAGGGAAGCACACTTCAGGAGCTCAGCAGAAGCCTCGTTTTACCCCTAGACGGGGAGGACATTTCCAGCATACTCATGGAGCAGGTAGCTCGCACAATCACAATGGCACCAAGAATGGTAATGGGAATGGAGGAAGCAACGGCCAGAACCGCACCAACCCATCGACCCCAGCCACTTGCTTTAAGTGCCAGAAGACCGGACATTATGCCAATGAATGTCCTGAATCACAGAATGGAAATGGCAATGGAAGCTCTGGGAAGAAGCCGAACCCTTTCAATAGGGGACAGGTGAACCACGTTAACGTGGAGGAGGTTGAAGAGCAGTCGGATGCAGTAATCGGTAAGTTTTTGGTTAAGTCATTTACTGCACTTGTTCTTTTCGATACTGGTGCATCGCATTCATACATATCAAGGGGATTTGTGGATAAGTATAATCTGCCCACCAAAGTACTTAGAACACCTATGTTAGTAAGCTCACCAGGAGCGGAGTATATGGCTAGTCAAGGATGTTTTCAAGTGCCATTAAGTATAGGTAGGCATGTGTTCCCCTCAGATTTGATAATATTGGAATCACAAGGTTTGGATGTAATTCTGGGTATGGATTGGTTGTCGATGTATGGAGGAAACATCGATTGCGCCAGTAAGTTAATCTTGCTTACCACCCCAAAAGGGAGAAGGATCAAGTATGTATCCCGGCATGTGCCGAAGAGGACTCAAGTAAATTGTTTAACAGGAGTTGTGCAGGAGGAAGTACCAGTAGTGAAGGATTTCTCCGGTGTATTTCCAGAGGAATTGCCAGGCATGCCACCAGATAGAGATATTGAGTTTTTGATTGAGCTTTTTCCAGGCACCGGGCCAATATCAAAGAGACCATATAGGATGCCTGCAAAGGATTTGGTGGAAATTAAGAAGCAAATTAAGGAGTTACTGGATAAAGGATACATTCGCCCAAGTTCATCGCCTTGGGGATCGCCAGTACTTCTAGTGGAGAAGAAGGATGGATCGTTAAGGATGGTTGTTGATTATCGATTGAATGAAGTAACCATCAAGAACAAGTACCCACTATCAATGATCAATGATCTGTTTGATCGATTGCAAGGAGCTAAGGTATTTTCCAAGATCGATCTACGATCAGGATACCACCAGTTGAAGATTCGAGAACAGGATATACCCAAGACGGCTTTTACCACCAGGTATGGGCTGTACAAGTATCTATGTCATTTGGTCTGACTAACGCACCTGCATATTTTATGAACATGATGAACAAAGTGTTTATGGAGTTCTTGGATAAGTTCGTCATAGTGTTCATTGATGATATCTTGGTTTACTCAAAAAATGAAGAGGAGCATAAGGAGCATTTGCGTTTGGTTCTTGGAAAGCTCAGAGAACATCAATTATATGCCAAATTTAGCAAATGTGAGTTTTGGTTGAAAGAAGTTGGATTTCTCGGATACATTATATCCGGAGAAGGTATAGCAGTAGAATCCCACTAAACTTGATACTGTGACCAAGTGGGAAGCGCCAACAACAGTTGGAGGGATCCGGAGTTTTCTTGGACTCGCAGGATACTACCAGAGGTTTATTGAGAATTTCTCAAAGATTGCGAAGCCTATGACGGAGTTGTTGAAGAAGGATACCAAGTTCAAATGGACGGAGGAATGTGAGGCTAGTTTTCAGGAGTTGAAGAAACGTTTGGTTACCTCACCAGTGTTGATTTTGCCAGACCAGACCAAGGATTATGAGGTGTATTGTGACGCTTCACGTCGAGGACTTGGAGCAGTGCTTATGCAGGAAGGAAGAGTTGTTTCATATGCCTCACGACAGCTTAAGCCTCATGAGTTGAATTATGCTATGCATGATTTGGATTTAGCAGCCGTAGTGCATGCACTGAAGACTTGGAGACATTTTTTGATTGGAAACCATTGCGAGGTGTACACGGATCATAAGAGTTTGAAGTATATTTTCACACAGAAGGAGTTGAATCTCAGACAAAGGAGATGGTTGGAGCTCATCAAGGATTATGATATGAAATTGCATTATCACCCCGGAAAGGCTAACATAGTAGCAGACGCGTTGAGCCGTAAGAGCTACGTCAACACCTTAATGACGGGAGATTTACCAAGGGAGTTAGCCGAAAATCTTCGAGAGCTTTGTTTGGAAATAGTTCCGAGAGGCTATGTAGGAGCATTGGAGATTAAGTATACGTTGATGGATAGGATTAGAGAAGCCCAAAAGACTGATAAGGAGATTGCCGAGATAAAGGAGAAAATGAGCAAATGAAAAGCTAAGGGATTTCGTGAGGATGAGCACGATACCTTATGGTTTGAAGATCGTGTTTATGTGCCAAATGATCCGAAGATCAGGAAGTTAATTTTACAAGAGGCCCATGATTCACCGTATTCGATTCGCCCAGGAAATACCAAGATGTATTTGGATTTGAAGGATATTTTCTGGTGGACCGGAATGAAGAAGGATATTGCGGAATATGTAGCAGTTTGTGATGTATGTCTAAGAGTAAAGGCAGAGCATCAGAAGCCAGCCGGATTGCTACAGCCGTTGTCGATACCCGAATGGAAGTGGGATAAGTTGGGCATGGATTTTATTACAGGATTGCCCAGAACTCGTTCAGGCTATGACTCGATATGGGTTGTAGTCGATCATTTGACAAAGGTAGCTCATTTCATTCCAGTAAAGACTACCTATACTGGTGCAAAGTTGGCAAAGATATACATGACTAGAATCGTTTGTCTGCATGGAGTTCCAAGGAGCATAGTATCAGATAGAGGAACCCAGTTTACCTCAAAGTTCTGGAATCAGCTGCATGAAACTTTGGGAACCAGACTAGAGTTTAGCACAGCTTTCCACCCGCAGACAGATGGACAGACTGAGAGAGTCAATCAGATTTTGGTGGATATGCTAAGAGCTTGTGCGCTAGATTACGGATCTAGTTGGGACGAGAATTTGTCGTATGCAGAGTTCTCTTACAACAACAGCTATCAATCCAGTTTGAAGATGGCCCCTTTCGAAGCCTTGTACGGAAGGAGGTGCAGGACCCCATTGTCCCGGGATGAAGTTGGAGACCGCCAGTTGTTTGGACCGGATCTGATAAAGGAGTCTGAACAGAAAGTGAAATTGATTCGCGATAGGCTCAAGGTAGCTCAATCTAGGCAGAAGAGTTATGCCGATTCTAAACGCAAGGAGACAGTTTACGAAGTCAGAGACCGAGTTTATCTTCGAGTGTCACCACTTTGAGGAGTTAAGCGCTTTGGAGTTAAGGAAAAGTTAGCGCCACGTTTTGTAGGCCCATACAAAGTTTTGGAGCATATGGGAGAAGTAGCCTATAAGTTGGAATTGCCCGAAGGATTGTCAGGAGTTCACGACGTGTTCCATGTATACCAGTTGAAGAAGTGCCATGCAGAGATGGCTGACATACTGCTGAGAGATACGATACCACTGGAAGCAATTCAGTTGGACAGTGATTTGACCTATGAGGAGAAACCAGTAAAGATTCTAGAGTATGCCAGTCGAGTCACCCGCAGCAAGGTTATCAAGTTTTGCAAGGTTCAGTGGAGCCACCGCACGGAGGATGAAGCCACCTGGGAATGAGAGGAAGATTTGCTGAAGGACCACCCTAACCTATTTTCTAGCCAACCCGAATCTCGAGGGCGAGATTCATCTTAAGGGGGGTAGGTTTGTAACATCCCAAATTTTCAATTTGGAATGTTATACACTAGATCATCATTGCATATCATATTTATTGCATTTTGGTTGATCCTAGAAATTTCACGCAACTCAAGGACCCTCGGAGAGAGTTGGGGATTTCTTTATTTTCATATTTGAGTTGTCTCAAATTTTGAAAATAGGATCATTTGATTTTATTTATTTTATCTTCAATTATTTCTATTACAAAAATATGAGAGAGGGAATAAAATGACTTTCCCAAAATAAAGAAATATTGAGGATTTAATAAAAAAATCAGATAAGATTTTATTTTGGTTTTATTTGCTATTTTATTTGAATTTAGGAAAAATGTGCGTTTTTCAAAATTGCATTTAGGCCCCAAATAAATGTTCATCTTGTGTGGTTTGATTTTTGAAGCCGGGGAAAATTTATTTCGGGATTTTTGGAGTCCGTTTAGTATTCCTTTTGTTTTTTCTGAGCGTAACTATTTAAAAAAAACGCAACCGACCTACGGGCTGTGTCCGACCCGGACACTAGGCCCGTCCGGCTTTATAAGCCGAGGAGGCCCAGCCGGACCCCCCTCAAACCCTAGCCGCCTAGCCCGCTGCCGCCGCTGCTACCACGCCGCCGCCTCGCCGCCCCGCCGCTGCCGTCGCCGGAGTTGCCGGAGGTATTTTTCGCCTTCGGTTTTTCCGACAGTTTTGTTCGTTTTTTAGTTTTGGTTTTTTTAAATAGATCGGTTTTTCCGGTTTATTTAAATAGTGAGCGTTCGTCCGTTCGTTCATTTTAATGAACGTTCGTCGTTTCTCTTTTTCTCGGATTAAATCCGCGATTTTTCTGATCGCGATTTCTGATCCGATTTTCATTTTAGTCTAACTCTTCACTCGTTTATCGGAATCAGGCGATTCAAGCACGTGGAGTTTCGTCTCGAACCCTCTTTCCATTTAGCCAACTCAAACAAGTTTTTGCCACTGTAAAAATTGCCTTAGATCCAGAATAGTAAACGAAGCTTGTTTCTTTTGCCGTTTGTCTTTCGTTGCTTCGTTCGATTTGATTCTTTTTGCCAACCGGAGTTCTTAAGTTGAACTTTCTGGTTAGATCTCTTATTTGAGTTTTACCTGTGCATTAGATGAGTACTTATTGTATGCTTGTTTGTTTGCGATAGAGTACCCGGAGTGCGCCGCTTGCTACTTCGAATTGCTAGGTTTCCCGGATCATCAGCAAGGCAAGTAACACTTTGATCATGTTTTCCCTCTACCCAGTTTTATTGCATTAGATCAATCCTCACACATTACATGATTAGGATCTAATTAAATTGTGGGTTTGGGAAGTAGTTGAGGTAGTACCTATTACTTGTTTATTTTCAAACCTTTGGGAGTTACTTCTACGTTTGCTTATTATGCCATGCTATGCTAGTAGACGTGGATTGGGTGAGTGAAATCCATGATAGATGTGAGATTGTTAATTACTGGTTTACTTAAGGTGGCAACTTAAACACACATCTGGGTGGATTGAGGTACCTGGGTATTCCAGGATTGCCTGTTTTCTTTATGGACCGCCACCCAGGCTCAAAGGGATCATGAGATTATTCATGCTAGAAACTTTCGTGTGCAGCCACAAGCTATTATGGGCTCTAGCATAGTTGATTAAGTTGTGCGAACTCTTACGGTGGTAGACTAGCAGATCTAGGGGAAAGTAGGTGTAACGGTCTACCCGATCGTAAGGTGCGAGCACTTCTGAAAGACTATGTCTCGGTCATCCGTCTTCTCAAACACCATGTAGTGCGAGAAACCAAACAGAGGCGATCGAGTCTTGTTGGGAAAAGTGCGCAAACCTCTGCAGAGTGTATAAACTAATCATGATTAGCCGTGTCCTCGGTTATGGACATCTTGAGTATCTAGTACCTGGATTATCATGTGCATGTCAACATGTTACTCTAAAATTAATTTTGCTGGGTTTGTTTAATGATGATGCTTAATTGGGATTGAGATTGCTGTCAACCATTCTCAATGTTTAACAACTACCAAGATAGTTAAATAAGATTTATTCCTTTGCAGTAGGGAAAAATTGGCTTTACGCAAAACTGTAATCATAGAGCTTTCCACCAACCAAATATGCATATAGAATAGTTGTTTCATTTCATTACTCTCTATGTGTTATTTTGCCAGCATATTCCATGTCCTGACCCGTTTCGGGCTGCAACGTTTATGTTGCAGACTTTTCAGACGATGATTAAGGAGTTTTAGGTCGTGGTTCCATACTCAGTGATGCCGTTGGAGTTGATGGACTCACTTATCTTCCAAGCCTTCCGTTGTTATCGTTATTAGATGGCCTTAAGCCATATTTATTGTTCTCTTTTGAGACACTCGATGTAATAAGTGTGTGATTGCTACTCTGTTATAAATCCTTCAAGTACTGTGTGGTGTCAGCATTATTGATCCAGGGATGACACCGGAGCACAGAGATTGGACCGTTTGAGGTCTGGTCGCTACAAGATGGTATCAGAGCACACGCTGACTGTAGGACACGACCACTAAGCTAAAAGACCTAGATCACTACTCACTCTCTTCTCTTTCTGTCTTCTCATCTTTTCTACTCTTTTAGGAATGGCGGATGCAAGGAACAAGTTCACTCAACCGGATGAAGATACACCCTTTGGACGTCATTTGAAGGAAGTCACCAGATATCTGAACATAGGAGTACCAAGCTTCACCGAACCTACAACGCCACTTTACCTGAAGAAGAGCGCTGGATGATTCAAGTTCAAGTTCCAAGAAGGACGTTCATGCCAGTCACTGAGCCCATAGATTTTTCTTTTGATGCACCAACTTGGAGTCTAGGAAAGAGCATGGCAGCTCACATCGCCATGGGACGCATTGGAGAAGTCTACCGCAATGATCTCAAGGATACTATCTACCAGATTTGTGGGCGCCGAGATGAGCACTGGGAGATGATCAGCACCAGGAAGGATAGGTCAATTGCAGCTTTTATCCAGGAGTTAAACCAGCACATTCGACATCAAGAGAACCAGATGTGCGCCGACATGATAGATCTGAAGAAGGCAAAGACAAGAATCAAGGAACTGGAGGAAGAACTCAAGGCTACTCGTGAAGAGGAAATTGAAGTATTAGTGGATAAGAATGCCGACCTAACAATGAATATTGGAATATTTATGGGAGGCCCTACACTAGTAGAAGAAGACGGAGAACCCAAGGAGATTCGCCTGGAAGACTACATCATCATCGACGACACCGACTCGGATCCAGATGATAGCGATGATGACTATGTTGATGAAGCTGGAGCAGATATCCTGGAGTCTACAACCAAAGAATATTTCTAGTAGACCACCTCATCAGTAGTAGTAGTCCACCATGTAAATATAGTAGTCCGAGCACTTTTGTGATAGTTAGATCAATTGTATGCCCTTGTTTGATTGATTGAATGAAGTGAATTGTTTGCTTTTGCCTCATGTGCATATGGGTAGTGTTTTCTCTTTAGACCCCCTCTATTCTTAAATATCATCTTTTCTAAACCCTCAGATGCCTCCGAGACATGACCCCGGATTTACCTTCCCACTGGAGCTCACCCAGTTGATCCAGCAGCAGAACACATTGATGCAGTTGCTAGTCCAGAATCAGAATCAGGGGAACAACAACAACAACCCACCACCACCACCACCACCACCTGTTGATCACTTAGCCCGTTTTCTTAGGCTGAATCCGCCGGTGTTTCCCAGTAGCACTGAGCCGATAGTAGCAGATGATTGGCTCCGCAAGACAGCTGGAGAGTTGACCACAGCAGGATGCACGGATGCGGAGAAGGTGAAGTTTGCCGCACATCAGCTTGAAGGACCAGCAACATCATGGTGGGAGAATTTCACAGCCACTTTCCCTGTCGACACTATCACGTGGGGCCAGTTCCAGCAGGCTTTTCGAACTGCCCATGTTTCAGTCTTTGGTGTTAGTGGGAGTCAAGACGTGGACAAATGGACGTCAACGGATGAAAGTATCTCCGAAAAGGCGTTGTAGAAAGAATCGTGTCTGGTCGTAGGTAAGCTCAATATCCTTAGAGTAGACACAGCAGTGAACATGGTCGAAATCGTCAGAAGAAAGATCGTCGAGAGCAAGAAAAATAAAAAGATTTTAAAGTTAGATAAAGTTATATCCAACACGGTGTTAATATTATTCAGTTCGATTCTTGCATATAAAGTTACAACGACAGAAGATAAGTTTGTAATATTAAATACCTACCAATGTGGGGTAATGGAAGCAACCTTTTGTCATCCCGATATGTTTGTAATTCGAGATTGAGACCCTCGTGTGGTAGTTCAAATTCTATGCGGTCTCCAGCACGAAGTTCATAGTCATCCGCAAAGATGTTCCACTCACCACCGCAGAACTTTGTGTAGTTCGCCCTATGCTTAAACAAAGCATTGTAAAACCTTCCTTCATGTGTAAGAAAGGCCGGCTCTACTTGCTCTTCACACATTTTTCTTGCTTTTTTCTTCCTCTCTTCAATGTATTCAGTGAGAAAAGCTCTGACATTACAAGGTACATACTGGAGAAAATAGTACAAATAACAACCTGTAAGTATAAATTTGAACTCGCGTATTATTAATGTTAAACGTTTTCTTAAATTGGATATGAAATTTTGATAAGAATTACAGATTTTTGGCATATGTTGACTAATTTTAATTAGAATTGAAGATGCACTATAGTAATCAAGGTATGTGTTAGTTAGGAAGAATGAGATTGCACGAATCGATAATCATTGATTGTGTGCATGGTGCACATATATAGGTACAGGGTGGACCGGACTCTACTTGTCTCCCAAGATGTACAAATATACGGGGGGAGAGAGAGATACAACGGTATAAATACAGACCTTAGTCCTATACATATGCAGGGTACAATGTACGCTCAAACAGCCCCCCGCAGTCGAAGCGTTGCCGGAGACACAGAGACTGGATCGAAACTCCTCGAAGACTGGGGTCGGTAGTCCCTTAGTCATGACATTGGCAAACTGATGAGTGGTAGGAACATGCAGAACACGAACCTTCCCGAGAGCCACCTACTCACGAACGAAGTGAATGTAGAGCTCAATATGCTTCGTACGGCGATGGTGGACGGGGTTGGCGGAGAGGTAGACGGCAGAGACGTTGTCACAGTAGACTATCGTCGCCTTGGGGACCACACAAAGCAACTCCTAGAGAAGCTGACGGAGCCAAGAGCACTCAGCAACAGTGTTAGCCACTGCCTGATACTTTGCCTCGGCGCTCGAGCGAGAGACCGTGGCCTGCCGCTTGGACGACCACGATATCAGCGAAGGCCCGAGGTAGACACAATAGCCTGACATAGAGCGACGTGTGTCCGGGCACCTAGCCCAATTAGCGTCGGAGTAGGCAACCATGTCGATGGAGGAGGAAGCCGTCAGGGTGAGTCCTATGGTCATAGTGCCGCGTATATACCGAAGAATACGCTTCACCAGAGTCCAATGGGAATCACGCGGGGAGTGCATGTGGAGGCACACCTGCTGAACTGCATACTGCAAGTCAGGCCGAGTGAGGGTGAGATACTGCAGGGCGCCGACGATGGAGCGGCAGACCACCACATCTGGTGCAGGGGAACCCTCCAAGGCGTGGACGCGGTTTTGCAATTAAGCATGCCCGCGCGCTCGAGAAGCTCATGAGTGTACTTCTGCTAATGCAGAAAGAACCCATCGACATGGCGAACGACCTCAATGCCAAGGAAGTAGTGCAGCGGTCCAAGATCCTTGAGGGCAAACTCATCGCGAAGACGAGCCGTGAGCTGCTGAAGAATCCTAGGCGAGGATGCCGTCAGGATAATGTCATCCACATAGAGCAGCAAGTACGCAGTGACAGTGCCTTGATGATAGACGAACAAAGATGCGTCGGAGCAGGTTGTATGAAACCCAAGCTGCTGTAGGAACCGGCCATATGCTGGTACCATGCCCTGGGGGCCTGCTTCAGTCCATAGAGGGACCGAGAGAGCAGACAAACATGGTCAGGATGCTCGGCGTCGATGAAGCCAGTCGGCTGCTCGCAGAAGACCCGCTTCGTGAGGTGGCCGTGCAGAAACGCGTTGGAGACATCCAATTGATGCACTAGCCAGGCCCGGGAGACCGCCAGCTGAAGCACCGTACGAATCGTGCCCGGTTTAACGATCGGGGGGAAGGTGTCGGTGAAGTCCACGCCGGCGCGCTGGTGGAAACCGCGCACCACCCAACGAGCCTTGTAGCGCTCGAGAGAACCGTCGGTGTTGGTCTTGTGACGAAACACCCATTTTCCACTGATGACGTTGGCGTGAGGGGGTCGCGGCACAAGATGCCATGTGCGGTTGCGCTGCAATGCATCAAACTCCTCGCGCATCGTAGCGAGCCAATGTGGATCACAGAGAGTGGCGCGTGCAGACGAGGGGATGGGCGACGGTGGAGAGGATGATGTCGACACCGCGCACACGTACTCATCAGCAACTTAGCACGTGCTGGGGCGGTGGATACCGGCGCGAGACCGTGTCACCTTGCCGGTAGAAGGCGGGTCTGCTGCGGCGGGAGCAACGGACGGGGGTGGTGAAGAGTCCGTCACTCCCGGCGTCACAGCGGGACTGGAGCTAGTTGAAGTGGCGGGGCCAGCCAAGGAGGTAGCGCCGGCCGGGGCGGGGCCATCGACGTCACCCGGCATGGTGGTAGCCGAAGGGCCACCCGGGGCCATGCAGGGCCATGCCGGGATGTGTGCAGCCGGGGCCGCGGCGGAGGGGCCTACGGCAGGGGCCACAACAGAGGGGCCCTCCGTGAGGGGGCGTGCCGAGGCCGCACCGGGAGGAACCGGCGGGAGCCACGCCGGGGCCAGGAGAGGTCGCGTCGGGGGCTGCACCGAGTCCGCATCCGAGACACCATCATGGAGGGCCGAGTCTGCTGCAGAAGGCGGTACCTGATGAAAAGGAAAAACCCGCTCATCAAAGTACACGTGTCGGGAGGTGTACACCCGGTGGGAGACGGGGTCGTAGCACCGGTAACCTTTGGTGTTAGGGGGGTAGCCTAGGAAGATACATGCTATGAAGCGAGGTGCGAGTTTGTGTGGTGTAGTGGAGGCGGTGCTGGGATAACACAAACATCCGAAGATGCAAAGACCATTTTAGGAAGGAGGGGAACCAAAAAGAAGGTGGTGGGGGGTGTAGTTCCAGCGTGGACGACAAGGCCTATTGTTAACTAGGAGAGTGGCGATGGCAAGAGCATTAGGCCAGAACCGAGGGGGCACGTTGGAGTGAAACAACAACGTGTGGACGCAGTCGTTAAGAGTGCGGAGGATCCGCTCGGCGCGGCCGTTCTGCTGAGATGTGTAGGGGCACATGAGACGAAAAGTGGTACCGTGAGAGGCGAGAAGATGGCGAGTGGCAGCATTGTCAAACTCTTTGCCGTTGTCAGTTTGGTGGGTGAGGATAGGGCGCTCGAACTGGGTAGTGATGTAGGAGTAAAAGGCCGTGAGAGTGGCGAGAACTTCGGATTTGCGACGGAGCAGAAACGTCCACGCAAAGTGAGAGAAATCATCAAGTAAAACAAGATAATATAATAAACCGGTGTTGCTCGCAACTGGAGATGTCCAAACATCACTGTGGATTAACTGAAACGGAAAAGAAGAAATAGTGTTTGACTCGCTAAACGGTCGACGGACATGTTTGCCGAGACGGCAAGCATGACAAGTGTGCTCGTCGAATTTATTACATGAAAAGGAAAAACTCATGAGAATCTGGCGAAGGACGGTGGAGTTGGGGTGACCCAAGCGTGCATGCCAGAGGTCGACACCTGCGGCGAGGGCGACTGGAGAGGCGGTGGTGGTGGTGGTGGAGGCGGAGTGCACCGGGTATAAGTCATCGGGGCTGTCACATCGGTGGAGCACCATCCGCGTACGGGCGTCCTTCACAGAGAAACCAAGGCTGTCAAATTCAACGGTGAGAGGATTGTCACGTGCAAGACGACGAACGGAGACAAGATTTTTAACTAGGTTAGGTGAGACAAGAACATTAGACATGTTAATAGGCATAGAATTAGAGTGAAAGAAACTATGGCCGATATGAGTAATGGGTACGGAGGAACCATCACCAAAGGTGATGCGGTTCGAAGTGGTGACCGGGAAGGAAGAGGCAAGGTTACCAGTGTGCGATGTTATGTGGGCGTTAGCCCCCGTGTCCATGTACCAATCACCGCCACCTCCGTAGTTGGAGGGAGACGGCGCCGAGTGAAGTGCAGCGAGCAGAGTGGGATCCCATGGAGCCGAAGGAAGCGGGTAGCCGCCGGGCTGAGCCGGTGCGGGCGGCGGCACGTAACCGAAGGAGGCGGGCGCCGGCAGAGGTGCGTAGCCACCCGGGGCATAGCCGCCCGGTGCGTGGCCGCACCCACCCGCCTGGTAGGGTGCGGCGGTGAGGTGCGCCTGAGGTCCGACCGGGTGCGGCCCGAGGATGCCCGGGGCCCGTGGGACCGACATGTGGTAAGTGTGGACAACGCCGGTCCACGGGTTAGGGCTGACGACCCAGGGCAGGGAGGGCTGGTGTTGGCGTTGCCCCCCCTCGTACCCTGGCTGCTAATGCTGCTATTGTTGGGGCGACCGCCACCCCCGCCCTGCTGCTGTTGCTGAGGAGCGGGAGGTGCGAGCGGAGCGTGCGGGAGGGGGTAGTACCCCGGTGCCGCCGGCGGACGTGGTTGGGGCGGTGCGGGCTGCGGCTGTCCACAAGATGTCCCGGCGGCGAGTGCGGTGTGGTGGACATGAGCCTTGACCTTCTTCATCCGGCGTTCCTCCAAGCGTAAATACGCGGCGATGGACTGGAAGGTCGGGTTCGGAAGTAGGGAGAGGTTCGAGGCCACGTTGCCGAAATCCTCATTGAGGCAGGCGGTGAGGGTGCTAAGCATGAGCTCGTCCGACACCTTGGCGCCGATGTCGCGAAGCTCATTGGCGAGGCGCTTGAGGCGCATGCAGTAGTCATCGATGGAGGAGTCATCTTGGTGGCACCTGAAAAATTCCTGCTGCAAAAACACAAGACGTTGAAGCTTGTTATCGGTGAAGAGGTTGTTGATCTTGGTCCACACGGCACACGCGTCGTCATCCTCCAAGACGACAGTGTGGAAGATGTCCGGGGAGACGGTGAGGTAGAACCACCGGATGAGGGAGGCCTCAATGGCTGCCCAGTCTGGATCATCCACCATGAGATCGCCATCCATGGTCCCGTCGACGTGCTCGAGGAGGTGGTACTCGCGGAAGACGAGGTTGAAGTAGGTCTTCCACGCGTAGTACGAGGAGGTAGACTGGTCAAGCTTGAAGGGGACGCGGGTGTGGATGTAAAGATCACGAACGGCGGTGGCGTCGGGCACGAGTCTGGCGAACGGGTTGGAGTTGCTCGAGTGGGGAGACGCCACGGGAGCAGCGGCAAGGAGAGGGGTGCGGCGGCTCGGGTGGGAGGAGGGTAGTGGCGGCGGCGCAGGGTAGGGTTAGAGTTTTAGGGCGCGGCGGCGACTTGGGGAGGAAGGCAGCAGCGGCAGAGGGGAAGGTGGCGGCTGCGAGGGGAAGGGGCGTGATGACCCACAAGTATAGGGGATCTATCATAGTCCTTTCGATAAGTAAGAGTGTCGAACCCAACGAGGAGCAGAAGGAAAAGATAAGCGGTTTCCAGCAAGGTATTCTCTGCAAGTACTGAAACAAGTGGTAGATAGTTTTGTGATAGGATAATTTGTAACGAGCAACAAGTAACAAAAGTAAATAAAGTGCAGCAAGGTGGCCCAATCCTTTTTGTAGCAAAGGAAAATCCTGGAAAAACTCTTATATAGAGAAAAGCGCTCCCGAGGACACATGGGAATATCGTCAAGCTAGTTTTCATCACGCTCATATGATTCGTGTTCAGTACTTTGATAATTTGGTATGTGGGTGGACTGGTGCTTGGGTGCTGCCCTTACTTGGACAAGCATCCCACTTATGATTAACCTCTATTGCAAGCATCCGCAACTACAACAAAAGTATTAAGGTAAACCTAACCATAGCATGAAACATATGGATCCAAATCAGCCCCTTACGAAGCAACGCATAAACTAGGGTTTAAGCTTCTGTCACTCTAGCAACCCATCATCTACTTATTACTTTCCAATGCCTTCCTCTAGGCCCAAATAATGGTGAAGTGTCATGTAGTCGACGTTCACATAACACCACTAGAGGAGAGACAACATACATCTCATCAAAATATCGAACGAATACCAAATTCACATGACTACTAATAGCAAGACTTCTCCCATGTCCTCAGGAACAAACGTAACTACTCAAAAAGCATATTCATGTTCATAATCAGAGGGGTATTAATATGCATATAGGATCTGAACATATGATCTTCCACCAAATAAACTAACTAGCATCAACTACACGGAGTAATTAACACTACTAGCAACCTACTAGTACCAATCTCGGACTTGGATACAAGAATTGGATACAAGAGATGAACTAGGGTTTTGAGAGGAGATGGTGCTGATGAAGATGTTGATGGAGATTGCCCTCTCCCGATGAGGGGAGCGTTGGTGATGACGATGGCGATGATTTCCCCCTCCCAGAGGGAAGTTTCCCCGGCAAAACAGCTCTGCCGGAGCCCTAGATTGGTTCCGCCTCGTGGCGGCGGAGTTTCGTCTGAGAAGATGGCTTCTTATTTTTTTCTCATCGAAATACTTCATATAGCAGAAGATGGCCACCGGAGGGCCACCAGGGGGCCCACGAGGTAGAGGGGCGTGCCCAGGGGGGTAGGGCGCGCCCCACCCTCGTGGGCAGGGTGTGGCCCCCCTGGTGAACTTCTTGCGCTCAGTATTTTTTATATATTCTGAAAACGTCTTCCGTGAAGTTTCAGGACTTTTGGAGCGACGCAGAATAGGTCTCTAATATTTGCTCCTTTTCCAGCCCAGAATCCCAGCTGCCGGCATTCTCCCTCTTCATGTAAACCTTGTAAAATAAGAGAGAATAGGCATAAGTATTCTGACATAATGTGTAATAACAGTTCATAATGCAATAAATATCGATATAAAAGCATGATGCAAAATGGACGTATCAACTCCCCGAAGCTTAGACCTCGCTTGTCCTCAAGCGAAAGCCGAAATCGAAAAATATGTCCACGTGTTTGGAGATAGAGGTGTCGATAAAAGTAAAATACGGGCATGAGGGCATCATGATCATTCTTAGAACAATAACTTACATAATTCTCGTCATATGATCTCTTATGCTAGAGTAATAATTCAATCACAATTTCAAGTATGAATCGTAAACTTCATTGAAAACTAACAAACTGTAATCTCAGTCATTGGAGCGATTGCAATTTACCATAACATAGGAAATAGTCAATATTTAAGAGCTTTTCAGCAAGTCCACATACTCAACTATCATATAGTCTTTCACAATTTCTGACACTCACGCAATACTTATGGGTATGGAGTTTTAATCGGACACAGAGAAAGATAGGGGCTTATAGTTTTGCCTCCCAACGTTTTACCTCAAGGGTAATGTCAACAATAATAGTTCATGAAAACTCACATCCAATTAGCCATATATATCAGGATCTTTCCAACATACTGTGCTTGCCAAAGGATAAAATGTAAAAAGGAAGGGTGAAGATCACCATGACTCTTATGCAGGGTAGTTGATAAAAGTAAAAGATAGGCCCTTCGCAGAGGGAAGCAGAGATTGTCATGTGCTTTTATGGTTGAATGCACAAAATCTTAATGCGAAAGAATGTCACTTTATATTGCCACTTGTGATATGGACCTTTATTATGTAGTCTGTCGCTTTTATTTCTTCCATATCACACGGTCGTATAAAGCTTATTTTCTCCCACACTAATAAGTCATACATATTTAGAGACCAATTTTTATTGCTTACACCGATGACAACTTACTTGGAGGATCTTACTCAATCCATAGGTAGGTATGTTAGACTCTCATGGCAAAACTGGTTTAAGGGTATTTGGAAGCACAAGTAGTATCTCTACTTGGTGCGATGAATTTGGCTAGCATGAGGGGGAAAGGCAAGCTCAACCATGTTGCATGATCCATGACAATATAATTTATCTCAGATGTAAGAAATCATAACCCATTACGTTGTCTTCCTTGTCCAACGTCAACTCTTTAGCATGTCATATTTTAATGAGTGCTCACAATCATAAAAGATGGCCAAGATAGTATATTTATATGTGAAGACCTCTCTTTATTTATTACTTCCTATTAATTGCAATGATGACCAAAACTATGTTTGTCAACTCTCAACAACTTTTATTCATCATACCTTTTCTATGTGAGCTCATTACTCTCCATAAGATCCATATGATCCCTTTGTTTCCCTTTTATTATTATTTCTCTTTTCTTTTATTCACTTAGGATCATGGCAAAATAATCAAGCCCTTGACTCAACACTAATCTTTATTATATATAGCTCATGGACTCGATTACATAGAGGGATCATAAAGCAAAACTCAAAACTAGATCATGCCATAAAATTTATTCTACTAGATCAAGATATTATCAAAAGGATCAAACTAAGAAAAATAGTAAAGATAAAAGTGATGGTGATACGATACCGGGGCACTCCCCCAAGCTTGGCAGTTGCCAAGGGGAGTGCCCATACCCATGTGATTATGTCTCCTTTGTTGGTGAAGAAGGTGGAGTTGTTGATGATGGATAGTCACACATCGAGCATAGGACGTCTTCTAACTTGCGGATAATGCCTTTGAGTGCGATGATATGCTGCTTCAACAAAATATTTTCACGCGTGAGATACTTATTTTGTATACGGGCTAACTCAATCATCTTTGCCCTAGATACTTATTTTGTATACGGCGCCAGAAAAGAGTCTTGATGACCCACAAGTATAGGGGATCTATCATAGTCCTTTCGATAAGTAAGAGTATCGAACCCAACGAGGAGCAGAAGGAAATGACAAGCGGTTTCCAGCAAGGTATTCTCTGCAAGTACTGAAACAAGTGGTAACAGATAGTTTTGTGATAGGATAATTTGTAACGAGCAACAAGTAACAAAAGTAAATAAAGAGCAGCAAGGTGGCCCAATCCTTTTTGTAGCAAAGGACAAGCCTGTACAAACTCTTATATAGAGAAAAGCGCTCCCGAGGACACATGGGAATATCGTCAAGCTAGTTTTCATCACGCTCATATGATTTGCGTTCGGTACTTTGATAATTTGGTATGTGGGTGGACCGGTGCTTGGGTGCTGCCCTTACTTGGACAAGCATCCCACTTATGATTAACGTCTATTGCAAGCATCCGCAACTACAGCAAAAGTATTAAGGTAAACCTAACCATAGCATGAAACATATGGATCCAAATCAGCCTCTTACGAAGCAACGCATAAACTAGGGTTTAAGCTTCTGTCACTCTAGCAACCCATCATCTACTTATTACTTCCCAATGCCTTCCTCTAGGCCCAAATAATGGTGAAGTGTCATGTAGTCGACGTTCACATAACACCACTAGAGGAGAGACAAATACATCTCATCAAAATATCGAACGAATACCAAATTCACATGACTACTAATAGCAAGACTTCTCCCATGTCCTCAGGAACAAAAGTAACTACTCACAAAGCATATTCATGTTCATAATCAGAGGGGTATTAATATGCATATATGATCTGAACATATGATCTTCCACCAAATAAACCAACTAGCATCAACTAAAAGGAGTAATTAACACTACTAGCAACCTACAGGTACCAATCCCGGACTTGGAGACAAGAATTGGATACAAGAGATGAACTAGGGTTTTGAGAGGAGATGGTGCTGATGAATATGTTGATGGAGATTTCCCTCTCCCGATGAGAGGAGCATTGGTGATGACGATGGCGATGATTTCCCCCTCCCGGAGGGAAGTTTCCCCAGCAGAACAGCTCTGTCGGAGCCTTAGATTGGTTCCGCCAAGGTTCCGCCTCATGGCGGTGGAGTTTCGTCCGAGAAGATGGCTTCTTATTTTTTTCTCATTGAAAGACTTCATATAGCAGAAGATGGCCACCGGGGGACCACCAGGGGGCCTACGAGGTAGGGGGCGCGCCCAGGGGGGTAGAGCGCGCCCCCACCCTCGTGGGCAGGGTGTGGCCCCGCTGGTGAACTTCTTGCGCTCAGTATTTTTTATATATTCTGAAAACGTCTTCCGTGAAGTTTCAGGACTTTTGGTGCTGTGCAGAATAGGTCTCTAATATTTGCTCCTTTTCCAGCCCAGAATCCCAGCTGCCGGCATTCTCCCTCTATGTAAACCTTGTAAAATAAGAGAGAATAGGCATAAGTATTGTGACATAATGTGTAATAACAGCCCATAATGCAATAAATATCGATATAAAAGCATGATGCAAAATGGACGTATCAGGGCGCGGCGGCGTCGGTGGACAGCGGCGGTGGCGACGCAAGGGAGGCGTCGGCGGCTGTAAGGTGCGGTGGCGGCTGGTGCGGAAGGTGGGAATAGGATCAGCGTGCTAAACTTATACCATGTTAGTTAGGAAGAATGAGATTGCACGAATCGATAATCATTGATCGTGTGCATGGTGCACATATATAGGTACAGGGTGGACCGGCCTCTACTTGTCTCCCAAGATGTACAAATATATGGGGAGAGAGAGAGAGAGAGACAACAGTATAAATACAGACCCTAGTCCTATACATATGCAGGGTACAACGTACGCTCAACAGTATGGGCAGGCAAACTAATGGAAAATGAAAACACAAGATAGGTGCGAAGAAGTGATAGCAAGGGAACCTAGTGTAGGTGCAAGGAGGTATGAGTAACAGCGACGATTTCTACTATGTTGTAAGCAACCAATATGTTAGTAACGCTTACTAACCATGCGGCTCCAGCAATTTTCATCAAGAATAACCTCAAAGTGCGGGAGAACTTCAGGGTGTGGTTTGCAAGGGCCGCCTGGTTGGCGGTAGGTAGGGCAAATCATACCTAAATAATTCATAACAACTATGTTAAGAAAACAAGAATATCATAACAATTTAAAACAAGCTTCAACGTTGAAGGTAGAAAACTACTAGCTTCAGCTACGTTAGCCATATTAAAACTCAGCGATGCACGAGAAAAAATGTGGGGTAGCGACGTAACGTACGAAGGCACACGACGGACGAAAATTAGTACCACCTCGTTTATATTACGATTTTATCCATACAAATTGTAAAAGCGTATTATGACATAAGAAGAAAGCGTATTGTGACGGTGAACCCACGGAGTCAATCCGTGCTTTATTATTAGGGATAGATTAAAAATATTCGTACGAAGGCAGACAACAACTACAAATTTACCAAAAATCTTCTCATCTTGTCCTTCCAGAAAAGCAATATGACAGAGTTTAGATCACTTGTTTAGATTTTCAAATGGTTTTTTTATTGCTTTAGAGAATGAAGTCATTGTACCAGATCTGATGCTTCAATAACTATCAAAAGAAAAAGCTAAACATAAAACAGTAATAATTTAAATATCTTTTTTCAAAACGTAAATACGGATCGGAGCATGCTGCTTACGCATATGCTTTTTACCTGGGAGAGAAGAAGAACTCGCGTTGACGGACGGAGATTGGGGTATGGGAAGCTTAGGGCAAGCACCCACAGCCATCAAATCTACGAGAGAAGCACATCTTAGAAGTTAATCGAGAGACCCAATAAAAACTCTATAAATAACTTGTTTGAAATGAGACTGTGTGAAAGGAAGAAGCACGAACCCTAGAAGTAGGCAGACGGATAAGGCAGATGGGTTGTGATGGCAAGCTTAGGGCAAGCACCCACGACCAGCAATCTACGAGAGAAGCACGGCTTAGAAATTAATCGAGAGACCCAATAAAAACTCTACAATAACTTGTTTGAAATCAGATTGTGTGCGGGGAAGAAGCACGAACCCT
The DNA here is from genome assembly GCF_002162155.2 of Triticum dicoccoides. Classification (NCBI taxonomy): domain Eukaryota; kingdom Viridiplantae; phylum Streptophyta; class Magnoliopsida; order Poales; family Poaceae; genus Triticum; species Triticum dicoccoides. The sequence continues at coordinate 114,531,367 of NC_041380.1, forward strand.
AGAAGTAGGCGACGAAGAAGGCAAGCGAGTTGTGATGTGGCTGAGGGAGTCGGAGCTTATTTAAATATAAAGCAGTCTTGAGAGAGCAAGAGTAGTAATGAGTGCTTCTTGTTTTATTTTTTATCATGCGAAATGGAATGAATGCTGTTTTGTGGATGGTGTGCGTGCATTTCGAGGTATTATGGGGACGCGAGACGTTTGACTCGTTGAGCTGCCTCTCACTGTGGTTGCACAGCTATGCTGCCTCCCAGCGGAGTGTTCTACGTGCCTATCTTGCCTCACATACTTTTTGTGAGGCACGGTTGTACATGCTGAAAAGCATACTCGTGCTTCTGTGTTATAGTTTTTTAATCACGTTTAATCAGATATAGTTAGGTGTGTCTTTAGGAGAGGATTGGTGATGATGTTATTAGATGCACGGTTGTTGTAACAGGAGAGGCATGGTTGATATGTCGGGGGATGCAAATTTACGGGAGGCATGATGGTTCCTAATGAGAGGCATGTTTGCATCTGAAATCGAGTCACGGTTCGTGACTCTGGTATTGCAATTTTTTTTAGGCAGTCGTTGACACAGGGGAGCCACTGTTTTTATGCACGCTGGCTTCAGGCGGGAATATGTATGATACCCCACGGTTATATTATGTCAGAAGCATGGATGTGCTTTTGTTTTGGCAATGTTTCTGGTGGTACACAGACATGGTCCGTTGATGTCACTGAGGTTTGTCTTTAACCAAAGTGGAGGCACACATGTGGCTTTTGTTCTGGCCGAACCGTGCTTTTGAATGGACAAAGCGGTTTTTGATGTGAAATGGTTGTGTTGCGTGATTTTATTTTATTTTCAATGTGGTTAAAGTAACAAAGTTCTTGTCACTTGCGTCTGTGTGCCGAATGTTCTTCTGCAATACTTATGAATTGTTCACGTCAATGTTGAATAAGCATTCTACTGAAAGTTTACAACGATACCATCACATATTCTTGTAAATGCACGATGTATCTTGTAAAGGTTGAGTATGAAAATTATAATACAATATCGTGTGAGATATCTCTCGTTCTATAATAATGGATACAATATATGCTTGCTCAATACTGGGACATAACTTACTAATTGTATTTAGACATGCACACCACTGTGTTCAAAGTTCAGACGTCAAATAGTAATACAATACAGACACCATCTTTGAGCAACAACAAACATATTTACAACATGGGTTCATTCAATCTAAATTATCATAATACTAGTGCCACGCACCCGATCCCTCGATCACGGCAGATCAATCAATCACGACACGATCCTACTAGTTTAATGTAGATATCCATTTTCTCGCAATTTACCAACCACTGTTTCCCTTCTGGTGCTTCCAGCCGCTGGAAGATCCCTCGTCTTTGTTCTTACGTGGGAGGAGTCTTTCTTTCATTGGTTGTTGGTGGAGGTGACGTAGCCCGTCTTGATGATTAGTATTCTACGATACAACTCGTAGCTAACATACCCGTCCTTTGCCGCGTACTCAAGGTGTATCGGGGAAAGTGGCTTCCACTCCCAGAACTGGTGCTTCTCCTTTGGGAATGATTTCTTCATGTTCTTGTATGAGGGGTCGATGATGGCCGCTGCAAGGTCACCCATGGAGTCCCTTTCTCCACCACCCTTGATGCAAAATAGCCTCTGGATGTCAACGTGGTGCTCGTTTGGAATTTTGATCCATGCACGGGCAAGCATGGTCTTGTCATTCCTGGTGTCGACGCTAGTGAAAGTTAACGCTTTCCGTTGTAGGAAGTCAACTAACGCCTGGGAGCGCTCGGACCTGGAGTAGTGGTATACAAGGACATGCTCGCGCATGGCAAGTTGGACGACGGCGATCCCTTGTCGTATGTAACTGCTCTTACGTGTGTACTCGAGGTCAAGGCTGACGAACTTGTTCTTCTCCTCCTTTAGACATTCCTCATACTTTTTGATGATCCGCTCCATGGTCCTTGGGTTGTTTGTGTACACCACCTCCAGCACGGTTGTACCGTGGGTAGTGATGTGTTCGGTGAGTGTTGTTAGTTTCTCGTCGTCCATGGCTGGAGGTATGCGGTGGTGAACTGCAGCCGGCAAGAAACTTTTGAGGAAGAGGATGCAAATGGAGTCGGAAAAGTGAAAGGGATCTTTTGTCGTGCAAAAAGGAAACCGCCAAAGAGCAGTTGCTAGTCACCCGACGGTTCCAGGCGTAGATTTTTGGAAACAGGCGTTTGCTTTATCTGTTTTTTTTAAGATTTTCACTTATCTTGTTCATTGAATTTTTTTATTCATTGCGTGTTGCGTGCGTGATCCATATGTGTGTATTCCATCTTTGGCTGTGAAAGTAGTCGTGTAAACGGTAGAACACTCAGCAGATGCACGGTCGTGCCTTTGTTGCGAAAACATGTTTTTCAATTAACAATCTTCCTTGGTTAGGGAGGCACTGTCGTTATGTTATTTGGTGCACAAGTGTGTGTTTAGGAAAAGTTGAAGTGAATATAGTTTGGACTTAAAAACGGAGTCCTGTTTGGTTTTTAATTGAGATATGTTTCACTAGATGGTTTTAATAAGTTTGATAAGATGGCATTGCTATAGGTTTTGAATCAAAAACTAATTCTTGTTTCATTTGATTTTTGAAAATGATTCTTTTTGTTTTTTTGTTTTTTGAATTATGATTTTTTCGCATGAATCATTCCGATAGTTCAAATAGTATTTGTTGCAAAGGATCATTCTGATGGTTGAAACAGCAAGTTGAGTGTCGGTAAGAGCTACATAAGTTGCAAAAGATAATTTCGATAGTTCAAGCAAGCACATGGGCCATAATAGTTACATTACTCTACCATCCTAACTAGCAAACTTATAGTAACCAGTGTTTTGCTGCTGGAGGCATCATCATGAAATGAGCGCTGACATCCTAGGAGATACACTGCTTGCTTCCATTTTAGGTGATGGTTCCGACCGAATCTACAGAATGTGCTGAATGATGATGGACACAGAATGGTCATGGCGCTCTTTGAAAGTGATTAGAACAACGTTCTTGTCAACAAAGGATGCAGCTGATATGAAGTCTCTGAAAGAAGACTTTTCTATTACCATCCTGCCATCGTTTTTGGAGATGTAGTATGACGAAGGAGTGATGACATGGGTTGGTTCATCAGGAGCTTCAAGGGTCACCCTGCCATTGGTTGGCATGTCCACCCATCTCTTCAGTGTCGAGACAATGCTCCTTGGAATTTTCTAGAAGAATTCGAAATTAAAACCGTTGATTTGTCACTTGGAAAATAAATAAAAGAATGACTGAATACGTTGAGTGCACAAACATTAAGAAATTCCATATTGAAAGTAATATAATTCCTGGCATGTTCAGGTTTGTGTGTAAACAGATAAAACAACATATTAAGAGAACAACAAAAGTTTTGTTGTTTTAGGTTTGAATAAACAAGTTCTTTATAATTTTACATATAAGCAATATTACGTCAGTATTGTTTATATTACATATGAGCAAAATATGTTTGGTATTTTGACAAGGACAATTGTAACCAACCATGACGCAGTCTTTGGTGTTAGTGGGAGTCAAGACGTGGAACAATGGACGACAACAGATGAAAGTATCTCCGAAAAGGCATTGTAGAAAGAATCGTGTGTGGTCGTAGGTAAGCTCAATATCCTTAGAGTAGACACAACAGTGAACATGGTCGAAATCGTTAGAAGAAAGATTGTCGAGAGCTAGAAAAAGAAAAAGATTTTAAAGTTAGATAAAGTTATATCCAACACGGGGTTTATATTATTCAGTTCGATTCTTGCATATAAAGTTACAGCGAAAGAAGATAAGTTTGTAATATTAAATATCTACCAACGTGGGGTAATGGAAGTAGACTTTTGTCATCCCGATATGTTTGTAATTCAAGATTAAGACCCTCGCGTGGTAGTTCAAATTCTATGCGGTCTCAAACACGAAGTTCATAGTCATCTGCAAAGATGTTCCACTCACCACCGCAGAACTTTGTGTAGTTCGCCCTATGCTTAAGCAAAGCATTGTAAGACCTTCCTTCATGTGTAAGAAGGGCTGGCTCTACCTGCTCTTTATGCATTTTTCTTGCTTTTTTCTTCCTCTCTCAATGTATTCAGCGAGAAAAGCTCTGACTTACAAGGTACATACTGGAAAAAATAGTACGAATAACAACCTTTAAGTATAAATTTGAACTCGCGTATTATTAATGTTAAAAGTTTTCTTAAATTGGATATGAATTTTTGATAAGAATTACAAATTTTTGGCATATGTTGACTAACTTTAATTAGAACTGAAGATGCACTATAGTAATCAAGGTATGGGCAGGCAAAGTAATGGAAAATGAAAACACAAGACAGGTGCGAAGAAGTGACAGCAGGGGAACCTAGTGTAGGTGCAAGGGTGTATGAGTAACAACAACGATTTCTACTGTGTTGTAAGCAACTAATATGTTAGTAATGCTTACTAACCATGCGGCTCATCAAGAATAACCTCAAAGTGCTGGAGAACTTCAGGGTGTGGTTCGCAAGGGCCGCCTGGTTGGCGACAGGTAGGGAAATCATACCTAAATAATTCAGAACAACTATGTTAAGAAAACAAGAATATTATAACAATTTAAAACAAGCTTCAACGTTGAAGGTAGACAAGTACTAGCTTCAGCTACGTTAGCCATATTAAAAATATCCGTACGAAGGCAGACAACAACTACAAATTTACCAGAAATCTTCTCATCTAGTCCTTCTAGAAAAGCAGTGTGATAGAGTTTAGATCACTTTTTTAGATTTTCAAATGGTTTTTTATTGCTTTAGAGAATGAAGTCGTTGTACCGGATCAGATGCTTCAATAACTATCAAATGAAAAAGCTAAACATAAAATAGTAATAATTTAAATATCTTTTTCAAAACGTAAATACGGATTGGAGCATGCTGCTTACGCATATGCTTTTTACCTGGGAGAGAAGAAGAACAGGCGTCGACGAACGGAGATTGGGGTATGGGAAGCTTAGGGTAAGCACCCATGGCCAGCAAATCTACGAGAGAAGCATGGCTTAGAAGTTAATTGAGAGACCCAATAAAAACTCTACAATAACTTGTTTGAAATGAGACTATGTGAAAGGAAGAAGCACGAACCCTAGAAGTAGGCAGACGGATAAGGCAGGTGGGTTGGGATGGGAATCTTAGGGCAAGCACCCACGGCCAGCAATCTACGAGAGAAGCACGACTTAGAAATTAATCGAGAGACCCAATAAAAACTCTACCATAACTTGTTTGAAATCAGATTGTGTGCGGGGAAGAAGCACGGACCCTAGAAGCAGGCGACGGAGAAGGCAAGTGAGCTGTGATTTGGCTGAGGGAGTCAGAGCTTATTTAAATATAAAGCAGTCTTGAGAGATCAAGAGTAGTAATGAGTGCTTCTTTTTTATTTTTTATCCTAGGAAATGGAATGAATGCTATTTTGTGGATGGTGTGCGTGCATTCCGAGGTGTTATGGGGATGCGAGACGTTTGACTCGTCCAACTGCCTCTCACTATGGTTGCACAGCTGTGCTGCCTCCCAGCGGAGTCTTCTACGTGCCTATCCCGCCTCACATACTTTTTGTGAGGCACGGTTGTACATGCTGAAAAGCATACTCGTGCTTCTGTGTTTTAATTTTTAATCACATGTTTAATCAAATATGGTTGGGTGTGTCTTTAGGAGAGGATCGGTGATGATGTTATTAGATGCACGGTCATTGTAACATGAGAGGCATGGTCGATATGTCGGGGGATGCAAATTGACGGGAGGCATGATGGTTCCTAATGAGAGGCATGTTTGCATCTGAAATCGAGTCACAGTTCGTGACTCTGGTATTGCAATTTTTTTCAGGCAGTCGTTGACCCAGGGGAGCCACTGTTTTTATGTACGCTGGCTTCAGGCGGGAATATGTATGATAGCCCACGGTTATATGTATGTCAGAAGCATGGACGTGCTTTTGTTTTGGCAATGTTTCTGGTGGTACACAGACATCGTCCATTGATCTCACCGAGGTTTGTCTTTAACCAAAGTGGAGGCACGCGTGTGGCTTTTGTTCTGGCCGAACCGTGCTTATGAATGGACGGAGCGGTTTTTGATATGAAACGGTTGTGTTGTGTGATTTTAATTTTTTTCCAATGTGGTTAAAGTAACAAAGTTCTTGTCGCTTGCGTCTGTGTGCCGAATGTTCTTCTGTAATATTTATGAATTGTTCACGACAATGTTGAATAAGCATTCTACTGAAAGTTTACAATGATACCATCACATATTCTTGTAAATGCACGATGTATCTTGTAAAGGTTGAGTATGGAAATTATAATACAATATCGTGTGACATATCTCTCGTTCTATAATAATGGATACAATATGCTTGCTCAATACTGGGACATAACTTACTAATTGCATTTAGACATGCACACCACTATGTCCAAAGTTCAGACGTCAAATAGTAATACAATACAGACAACATCTTTGAGCAACAACAAACATATTTACAACAACAATCATATCAACAGTCCCGCGAATGAGGCACGGACTAATTTAGCATCGACCGTTAACAGCACAGCAGAAAGACAAGAAGAAAACAACAAAGAAGAGGTAAAACTTCCAAACTCACTTTACCCAAATACTGTCAACTCATATTGTTTCATCTATCAGGTATTACAAGCACAACAAAAGGAAGAGGATGCCCATGCAAAAAAAAGTTGATAGAGAAGAGCTTCTCAGTACAAGAGCAATCCAGATGATCGATACAGGGGAGAAAGCCTCAGACACTCCACCTGGTGACAGACCCAAGGCTGGTATACAAAGCAAAGAAAAAGTGGACGCACAAACGGATATCCTAACCACCGACGCAAAGGTAAAATTCAACAAGAACCATTTTTCCAAAATTTATAAGAAATGTACTGCTCAGTACAACTTGTCATAGAAAACAAGAATTACAAGAAATGAATCATGCTTTTCCTTTTTCATGAAACGCAGGAAACAAACGAGGACGGTCGTGCCAAAGAACAGCAAGGAGTACAAACGAAACAAACCAAAAAACAAGGGCAAATGGTGACCAAAGAGCAGTCTTCACATGCCAAACACAACCAAGAAGACATGCCACCAACATCGAAGACCAAAGAGGTAAAGCTACACGCATATGCTCCTACAACATTAAAACAAAAAAGTTATGCATGCACAGATGAAGCCCAAACTTTATTTACATTTTCTGATTGAACAGAAGAAAGAAACAAATGAAGCAGAAGATGTGCCTCAAGAAGCGATAGAAAGTGTTGCTACCGCTCGACAATGTACAGAAACTCCAGAAGACAAAGAAGAAGTGATAGGCACGGCAGCAGAGAGATTGAATGTAGAGGTCAAGCTACAAAATCTATTTCTATAGCATATAAAAAAATGCATCCACAGAAAGAAACACAAACACATTTTAATTACTTTTTGCGTTCTGACAGATGCAAGAAACAGAGGAGAGCACCAATATTCAAGACCAACAAACACAACAACCCAAGGGAATGGAACAAGCGGAAGATGTTCTTCCAACAACAGACATCGTAACCGCCATAGACCAAACCAGAAAACCTTCACTCTCCAGGCAAGAAATAACAGGGATGGCAATGTCGACGCAAAAGATCGAAAAGGTGAAGTGAGATAAGCTGCTTTTAAGGAAATTAGAAATTTGAGTGAACAAAGACACAAATGCGATCTCATTTACATACCTTTATGTCTCAACAGCCACAAGACAAAAACGATGACACCATGGATGAACAAAACAAAAAAGATCCAGAGGAGCTCTAAAAACCTCCACTCACTGAAGAAAAGGTCGAAGAGGCAGCACCGGCGGAAACGACTGAAAAGGTGAAGCTACAAAAAAAGGTTCAAAGACACACTAAACATTTGAGTATTTTTCTTAGGGAACGGACACTAAACTACAATGTAAATAACAAGCATGTTTAATTATTTTTTAACCATGCTTTTGCACGATCACGCAGAAACATCAACAAAACACGCACGCAGACACAAGCAAAGAAGCAAAGGGCCACACTGCATTGGAAAACCATGCAACAAACATTCCAGAGAGAGTCAGACAACAACAAGCAAAAAGGCCGCACCATCAGACAAGAAACATTGTGCTATAAAAGATGTTGCCGCCATAAACACGATGGTAACCCAGGACAACACTCAAACAGAACGTGAACCGTTGATCATACAAAACCTGGCCATTGAAGAAGGCACAAAAGATGAAGGGATCGAATGCCTGTACAACAACGTCATGACAGCGAATAAGGACAAAGGGTAAGTTCATGTTACGACCAAAGAATTATTTCTTCCGATGATTTCCTCCCTTAAACATTTTATATGTATACCTGTATATATATATATATACATATATATATATATATATATGTTCCAGGCACGAGGTTTTAATAAATACAGAGGCGTCAACAGTAACAGTCAACCTCATGGCACAAAGCTTCGAGATTGGAAAGGCAGTGCGCAGCGAAACCATGGCAGTCATGCTACAGATGTTGAAAAAGCAACTCAGGGGCACAAAGAGAAAGATTCTATCAATATACAACACCGTTAGTAAAGCTCAAGTTTCAACAATGAATATCACTCTATCGATCAATCAACCTTTCTGTACAATTGAATTTACAAATCTCTTTTACGCACATGTGACAAAAAAGCAGGCATCAATACGCATGGCCAACCACGAAGATCCATTGGAGTTCAAAAATAAAGACAAATCACACATCAGAGACAAGACAATGCCTAAAAGGCTTAAAAGATTCCTTGATCTGGAAGAAGGAGAGCAACTACAAGATTTCGACATGGTAAGCACATCTCATGTTACAGATAAGAGATGCAATCTCGGCACTACAATTTCGTCTAATGATCAACAAATCATGACTAAATCCAACAAGGATCCCTTATTTATTTATTTTGCATTCTGCAGTTCTTTCTACCAATTTGCATAGGCGGGCCTGTTCAACAAGGAGTTGTGGGCCACTACTTCATTGTTACAATTAACATGAAAAAAGAGCGCTTTGAACTCCTTGACTCTTTACCAGATGAATATCCAGGCACAATTGATTATTTCAACACAGTAACAAGCAGAGTAAAGAGGATATGGAAGCAAATAAGCAAATTGCTCCAACTGTCTCCAAGTAGTATTGACCATTTCAAAAAGGTCAAAATGCAGGTGCCACTTCAGGGAAAAACGTAAGCACTACAAACCTTTCTCCTTTTCCTTACTCACTGTAACAATTAAATTATTAATGCAATCCATAAAAACATAGGATGTTAGGACAACTTCACCTAAACTGCCCAACCATCTTTGGACATCGACAATAACCAATCATCCTTCTACTTGCAGACTCGACTGTGCATTCTATATGTTCATGAATGCAAAGCACTACACCGATGGTGGAGAAACAGTGTCACTAAGAGAAGAACAAGTCCCAGAGTTGAGGAAGAAAATTCTCTATCAAATAATTGGCCAATACAGAGATACGACCACACTGTCATTAATCAACTACACCAAAGGTTTCTCTTTCTGAAGACAACAAAGTAAAATTCTACTTACATAATTTTCAAAGACACACCAATAAGTTTTTATTTTTTTATTTTAATAGATATGCTGAACTCTGTGGTCGATATGGAAGACAGTGAAATGCAACGAATACATTGTGATATAATTCAAGAAGAGATTCCTCCAACTCCCGAGCACATTGGGACGAGCGCTCAGGAGATAAAAGTTTTTGACATTAATGACACAAGCAGCGATGAGGAGAAAGAAGATTATGATGTGAGCAGCAAGGATACCACCAAGGCGTCTGAAGAAGCACTCACGGAAGAACAAGCCTAGACAGATGCTGGTTTACAGAGGGAACAACACGTGCAGCCAGACGTGTCTGATTTACAAAAGGAAAACGAACGGAAAGATCCACCGATAGAACCAGACAGACCACCCCCAGATAAAAGGGTAGAAGACATAACAAGCTCTCCTTTAGAAGGTGATAACAGGACAAAGAGCGTACCAACTCGCCAACATGAGCTTTGCAAACAGAACAAGAACCCTGTTGACGAAGATCGCATACCAGGAACATCACCCGAGGTGAAACATGCACAAGAAGAAAAGAAGCAGAAAGATAAGGATTTAATAGAAAAGATACTTCAAATACAGAAACACAATGCTGTAGTCTCAGCAGAACCGAGCATCAAAAACAACAACACAAAAAAGGGAACACCAACATCTGGGCAACCTAACGAACAGGCATAGTTCGGTAACGACAAGAAAAAGGCAAGGCATCTTGCAAGAGTGCACAGAAGTTCCCCAAAACCCTCAATGATTCAATCATCAGAGATCAGCCCAGCAAACATAATCTCAATCAAGAGACCATTCAAACGACCAAGAAAGGAATCTGGGAAAGTCAAGGTTGCATCACTTGTTCTAGGAGATTTCATTTACAAAGAAAAGGCCATACAACTCTATAGATATCTGATGAGCCAACAAGGACAGAGAGAATGCGGAGGGTAAGCAGATTCTCCTAGTTCCATGGAAACGATTACAGAGAGCTGCAGATTCTCTAACATCCAACTAACAATTCACTCGCCTACTTCCAAACCCTCCTTGTAGATAATCGCTATATAAAAGCTCAAAGCAAGAAGACTGCATTTCAGCAAAATCCTTCATGGAACAAGCAGGAAAAGAAGAAACACAGATGGAGGGCTCCATGCTAAACACGTTACTGGAGGAATGGACAGAGCAAGAACAATTCAACCCAGACGACACAACTATACTCCCTGCAGGTTTCGCAAATGTATGCATACCTCACCCACAAAAACACCACCATCATTACTATGATAGAATATTTAACTAAAACCACACACTCTCTTTCTTGAAGTTGGTGCTCGGTCTCAATTATAATAAAGGATAGCTATCAGAATTCAATGAGGACGATGCACTAAAAGGATTTGAACTCCTCATGTGAGATAAAAACATCCTGCATTCGAAGATGGTAAGTTCAATATTATTACTGAGCACATGACCTATTCTCTTCGAGCTTCAACAATTAAATGAAATTCATTTTTTACATCAACAATGATCTCCTCTCTCAACGTAGATCATGATACCTCATCACACAGACAACCACTACATGCTCTATGTACTGAACAAGTACTGAACAAGTACAGAGATAGCATCGACATCCTTGACTCACTGAACTACATAAACTACGCCGATTTGTCTTGGAGTCAACACCACGTGCATCGAGTAGAACTGGTACGTACTTTTTGTACATTGATTTGCTCTTTTCCTCATGATAGTATGATACTCTTACTTTTCTCAATGCCGCACCCAAACAACAAAACCATAATGCAATAACAAATGAGAAGGATGTCCGTGCTGATGAACAAGCACCACAAACTAAAACACAAGAACGAACCAGACTGGGGAAGGATAGCAGAAAGGCCTCACAGGATCTGCACACTAAAGCAAGAAGGAACACAATGCGGTCACTTCATGGCCCAATTTGTGAAATACTATAATGGGAAAGAACTGGTTAAGGACAAAGAGGATTTTCATGTAAGTTACCAGTACATACACGTCAAATAACTTGGTTTCTTTATTATCGTAATTAGTTTATTAACAATTGTGAACAACACGTAACTATAAACCATACATTTTGACATGCCTGCAGCCCAGCAAGGTCGGTGCCGAATGGAAACCGGAGTACGTATACACACTCATGTTTGGTTAAACCAACCAAATAAAGCACCATCAACTTCCTGGAAAACTCAAAGATTTCAAACCAGAGACTACAAACCTTTTTTCACCCATGAAAGGTAATATAACTATTTTCATTTTTACCATCAGTGAACATGACTAGAGCTTCAGATATTTCTTTAGAAACAATAGCCATAATTTTTTATCTATTTTGACAGAGCGAGACGAAAAAACCAGCATCAATCAGGGAGCAGCAAGAAATACCCGTAACACCAGCATTCGTTTATACACATGGATAAGGAAAACAAGCTCTGCGACATAGTCATGAGTGACACATGGCAGGACAAATTCAAAAGGTAACTTGGTTCCTTTTACACCTGAAATTAGTTAAATTTAGGCAGCAATCACACAAAAAAGAAAGGAAACTGGAAAGAACCTTAAATTCATGTTTATCAGCTTGCTTAGTTAATGACTTTCTCAACAAAAATTTCTTCTACTGCCTTGTGTGTAAGCAGTTAAGTAGTATTCTTGAGAGATCAACCACAAAGCAAAAGCACAACTCTTACTGGATCAAAGCTAAAGGAAATATTTGGGCCTGCAAACAAGAAAAAACGTCAAGGAATGGAAAAGAAGGTGCTCGATGGATTAGCAGAAGCATGGGAAAGCAGCAACCAAACTGTACACAAAAGATATAGACTATTATTAGGCCCAAGCTTTGCAGAGGTAAATTTCAAAAAAAATCACAGTGATCATATAAACTCATCTTTTTGCAACTATTGTTTAATCTCTTGGTACCGATCTACTTTTTCTAACTCGTTTTTATCGTTTTTTATTTGTTGCCCACAACATATTCCGGGTTTAAAGGATAAAAGAAAATCTATGAAGAACTTCAGAGATGATTTCACACGAGAAAAGGATGTCTTGGTTCCTTTGTTCCTTAAGAAATGTCAATCAGAGAAGCTCAAAACAGTAAAAATGGTAATAGTGTTTTCCATACAACAAAATAAAAACAAGCATTTCAAACAGGTTACTATATTCTAAACTCTCCTCTAACAATAAAACTTTTGTACCACAGGTATTCATGCCATTTGAAAAGGAAGACCGATACACACTATTCGTGCTCGACAGATATAGAAGGAAGCTTCAAATCATCGAACCTGAAGAAACCTCTCTTGAAGAATTGAAGAGGCAAGAATACTGAAAAATCAACGTGATCGACACATGCATGATGGCAAACTAATTAAGCAGATTGCTAACATGGAAATCAACAAAGCCAACAAAGAAAAGGAGCATAACAAATACGATAACCATAAAGACAAAATGGTAAGAATTGTAAATAACACCATCTTTCAGTTTTACAAATTACACCACATGTCTCTTTAAAACAAAAACAAAATGCAATCCCCAGGTGCCTAGGTTTAAAGAAGTATACAAAATATTACTGGGTGAAAAATTCGAAAAGGAAAAGACTAGATGGGAAGTTCAATTTTTACAGGGCGTTCCAAAGGTGAACAAAGGTGAAACCCCGTTTGCTGTTCTAACCACCCGACACAAAGTACCCACCCGACGGCGACGAAGCGAGGACTTCAACACCGCCAGCGGAGATCACAACAAAAAAGACGAACAGACAAAATAGACCACTGGAGGCGATAAGCCGAGTTTTGCACTATCCAAAATCAACTTGTCTAAAAAATTGAAGTACCGTACACACGACATTTAACAGAAACGCTACTGCTCCCTGCTATGGAATTTTCAGCACACGATATGTGTTTGAAAGTACTATACCTGCCACATCACTAACTAGAATACCTCAAACGATTCGAATACTGCCAGCATACTGAGAGCTCAAACTTGGTAATTACACCAGATTTTCTCTGCCCATTGTCCCTTGATTGTAACTATTTTCAAGTTAAGTGCCTTATGTCCGTCACTGTAGTGTTTTTACTTCAGTGCCTCCTATACCAGCATCCGTGCCTCCTGTGCCTTCAATGCTGTGCCTCATGTGCGTACATCCACATGCCTCGTGTGACACTTGCCGTGACTCCTACGGGGCCCGTCGTGCCACACCCACGTCACTTCACAACCGTGGTTCTCTAACCAAGAAGTCGGACCCATGCCTCTGCAGACAGACTTTTGTGCATCCAGAGAGTGCACACCCATGACTTGAGAAAACACACGTACGTGCCTATTGTGGATTCACCATTTTTGCCTTCCGTTACTGCACCCACATGCCTCACATGCCTATAACGTAATAACATGCGCCGTGAATCTTACATGGTCCCACTACCATGCCCGCGTCACTCCTGAAACTTCACAGCCCACTACAAAAAAATACACTTCCGTGATGATACGTGTTTGTCATAGTAGGTCACGTTTTCTGTCATGCATGTACATCCATGACAAATTTATGATAGAATCAAGATAGTCATACCTGTGCTATCGTAGAAGTGTTCCATGACATTACCAATATTATCATCACGGAAGTGTCCACTTCCATGACGATAAATCGCACATCACATAAGTGCTTTCGTCAAGGGTGACCGACACGTGGCATCCACTGTAACGGAACGCCGTTAAGCTATCGGGTCCGGTTTTGGATCCGATAACCCGTTAACAGCCCCGGCCAATGGGGATTTTCCACGTGTAAAATCATCATTGGCTGGAGGAAACACGTGTCGGCTCCATGTTGGGACAGATGTCATCCACTCATTGGACCCAAAGCGCCTATGATACGTCGACACGTCTCACGGCCCAACAGAGGCCCATTCCTGTGAAAAGGACGGCTCGTTTGACTTGGTCAAAAGGTGGCGGGCCGGCCTGTTTACAACCCGCTAACCCGGGGCCCGTTTACGACCTATCCGAATTAGGCCCAGTAGCGTCATCTGGGCCGTCCAATATAATTCCAACCCATTTTAACTTCCGGCCCATGTATGGCCCATGACGTCTTTCGACCCATATGAGGCCCTTATTACTCTCGACCCATTAATGGCTCATGGTAAAACTGGCCCGTAATGAACAGTGTATCACTTTATACCCATTAACGTCACGTGGTGAAACTGGGCCGTAATGAACAGTGTATCACTTTATACCCATTAACGGCCCATTATTCCGTTGTGCCGTTTCCAGCCCATGTTATCTTTTGGCCTTCTCGGGGCCCATTTATTCTTGGGCTCATTTCCACATTCGTTTACTTACGGCCCGTTACTGTCATTTTCTGCTTGTGGGCCAAATTCAGCCCGTGGTTACAGTCGGCCCGTTTGTGGCCCGATAATACGTTGGGCCGTTTTCATGTCAAAAAAACCCCGTTGTGTTGTTTTCATAGAGTTATCAAATACGGCCTATTAACGGCCCGTTATTGTCCACGAATAGTACGACCCATGATTGGTGAAATGATGATACGCCCCGTAGAAGGCCCATGGATCCTACGGCCCGTAAAAGGCCCATGAATCGTACGACCCGTAGAAGGCCCATGGATCCTACGGCCCAAATAGAAGGCCAATGGATCCTACGACCCGTAGAAGGCCCATGGATCATACGGCCCGTAGGAGGCCCATGGTTACAGCAGTCCATGTGTTGCCATGATTATTCTGGCCTAGTTTCCAAAGATAGGTTATTGTGGCCACTAGAAAAACACAGAAAAAGAAGTGCAGTGACTACAAGCAAACAACTAAACAAGACAATAAGGAAATAAATAAGCAAGCAATTAACGCTAGCCTATTACCGCTATTACACATATTACATCCACTGGGCATCAAAGTTCGCCACCAGTGCCAATATAGGGAACAAAACAACATATTACATACACTGGCTGTCAAAATTGGCCACCAGTGCAAATAAATGCGGCAGCAAAATAAGAGCATAATTGAAACAACTTCAGAAGAGCTCAAGAAACTTGGTATCCACCATGCTGGCAATAAGCTTAGAAAGCTTATTAGCTTTGTCCTGTTTGGCGCTAAAATTCTCCAACGCTTGCTGTTGCACCAGAAAGTATGCATCTGAATGCTCTAGGGACTTCCGCAGTCCTTCCGCTTCTTGTCGCAGCACAGCTGATCAATGTCTTTCAGCTTGTAGTTGAGACACAAGAGACCGAACTGATTCAGACAGTGAGTTTGAATAGCTTGTGCAAGCGGTAGTGGACGGTAACTCCAACACTAAACCAAGACAGGACTTTGGGGTTGTCTCACTGTCTTTGAGATAGTCTTCCTTAGCTGTTTTTTCAGCTTTGTTGGAGACCAACAAGGATGTGTCACTACCCTGAACCTTATCTTCATTATGTCCTTTACCATTGCTTAATAAGGCACTCTTCCCCAATATTCTGTCAGCATTCTAAAAGAAGAGACAAGCAGACACATAATAGTTTAGCATGTACTATTATATGAAACTCATTTCGGTGAACCAGTTCATTAGTAAGGTGGACAGGATTAAACTACCAAGTCTTCTATTGCCAAGTACTAGTACATAATAAAAGCATTAAACAAACATATATCTATGTCCTATGGTCACTGCATTGTCTTGCCAAATCAAAATAGAGACACGGTTCAAATCATATCAGTTCAAGACAAAGCAGTAGTGAAAGAATACAAAGCGTGGGAAACTACACGGCACAACAAGATTTCAGATGGGTACCACGGGTCTACATGTACAACAACACTATTGGCTCTGTTGTGATGCTAGTAATGTGCATGATATGAGAAGTCAACTGTATATACAATTGAAATTGAAATCAATAGAGCTACTGATAAGAGCAAGCCTGTTAAAGAAACATGTGTGAACATACCTGTTGTGCCATTGCAGTTTCGATTGGATCCTTCAGTTTAAAAATAAGTTCATATGAGTAAATACAGTGATACAAGAGCAAAGCAGTATGCACGATAGCAATCATAGTTAAAAAAGGCGCGCCTAAGCGAGCGCTTAAGCGCGCCTAGGCTCTAGGCGTTGGCAAAACGCATTGCGCATAACTATGCTTAATCTGTGCATAACTACGCATAAGCATGCACTTTGGTCAGTAAAGCGCAAGGCGGTAGCAAAATGCACAATTAACGCCTAGCGCTTTTTTGAGCTATGATAGCAATGGAATCTTAAATTAGAACAGTTGTTCTTCAGGTTTAGGCACTTGTTCTACATGAACAGAGTATAGTAAGACGCAATAATATAGTACTTAAAAATAGAAAATGAGCTCATAGACCTTACCACATTCTTGGTTCGGGAGCAGTACAGAACAAGGCGTTCCCAGTCATCGTCCAGTAAATGTGTCTAAGGAGAACGTAAGGGAATTTGATGAGTTCCTTTGCCGGTGAAGTACGTTTTCTTCAGATAATTTCGATACTGCCACCAAGCATTCTTGAAGATAGCAGAGGTATTAGCACAGGTTATCTCATGCTAAGTTTCCAAATTGGTCCTTCTCTATAGAGAAAAATGGGAAAATTTGATGTATTATAACCATCATGGAGGTAGGATGTATGGGACAAAGCAAAGTAATTGCCATGAATAACATTACTTACACATAACTCCTGGACAACACCTGCAACTGGCATTTTCCTTAATCTTCAGTATAATATTTCCAAGATGGGAAGATACACACATACAATTTAACAACATCAAATGCGATAGATGCTAAACTACGACTAGCTGGTTGTGCTTCCTCCACAGGAATAGGCATACTAACTGGTGGAGTTGGGGTTCGCCGTGGTAGTACCGGCCCTTTGGGCACTGGAGCTGCCTTACTAACTGCTCTTGTTTGGGAGCTCTGTGGTGGAGATGGTGCTATGTCAACAAGAACTGGGTTACTATCTGCTGGGGCGGGGGTTAGATTAGGTAAAGCTGGTTCTCTGTCCATCGCAGTAGGGGTACAATCTGCGAGAATTTGGGTTATGTGTGGTAGGGCTGGTTCTCGTGCATGTACAACCGGGGTGCTATCTCCACCAAAAGGTAGCACTGTTTTATTTGAAGACCATGTTTTTAGTCCGCTAGATGCTGGCATCACCCGCTCCAATTAAAATGGCTGATAAACAGGAAACATAGTTGAATGTACAGACATTGTATGAGAGACAGATGCAATAGATAGTGTGGAAAAAAGAGGTCATGAAACAGTTGACATGTATATTGTTTAACTAAAATGGATAGCATGACATAATTTCACATATATGATGTATATCTAAACTGGATAGCATAGCATAACATAATTCAACGATATGATGAATAACTAAACATGATCGCATGACATAATTCACCTACATGTTATCTAAGTAATTATGATCGCATCATTTAATCCACATATGTGATTTATATGCTAAACATAGGGCATTAGATATGATGTCTGAACTAAGAACATGGTGTTGAATATTGTGTATATGATGTCTAAACTATGCAATGCAAGACACCATATGCATGATATGAGCAGTATAACCGTGCCAAGTTAGAGCATACACCTCGATGGGGGAATAACATTGGTCATCTGTCTCTGAATCCATCTCTGAGGAGCTATCGGGACCCAACAAGAGATCTGCTTTGACAGGTAGCACTGTCTGCTCTAAAGGCCTAGTTTTCACTCCAGATTTTTCAATCTCCCACCCAAATGGCTGATTCATAGGAAGAGTAGTTTAATGCACAAACATTGTCGACAAATGGAAATGTAATGAAGAAAAGGATGGGCAAGATATCATTCAAATATATGATGCCTGGTTAAACAGGATGGCATTGCACATTTCACGTATATTATGGCTGGCTAAAAGACATGAGACTGCACAATTCTCATATATGATATAGAAACTAAACAGGTGGCATTACAGAACATGTCTAAACTAAGCAGATGACATATATGATGTCAAAAGTAGGCACTACAAGGCAACATATGCATGATATGACTAACATCATCATGCCAAGGTAGAGCAAACACGTTGGGGGGTAAATAGGAGTGGTCAGCGGCATCTGAATCCGCCTCAGAACAGATATCTTCCTCTGGATTACAATCTGGAGAGGGGTGGGGAGGGTTTGCCATTGAACCCACCATGGAGCGATGTCTGCATGCCATTGTATTGCCCTGCAAAACTCTTCTCTTTTTCTCTACATGTTGCTACGTCTTGAGCTTGCGTTGGTTTTCCCCAAAGAGGAAGGGATGATGCAGCAGAGTAGCGTAAGTATTTCCCTCAGTTTTTGAGAACCAAGGTATCAATCCAGTAGGAGCCCACGCTCAAGTCCCTCGTACCTGCACAAAGCGATAGCTACTCGCAACCAACGCAATTAGGGGTTGTCAAGCCCTTCACGGTCACTTACGAGAGTGAGATCTGATAGATATAATATTTTTGGTATTTTTGATATAAAGATGCAAAGTAAAAAAGTAAAGGCAAAGTAAATAGCAAAACAATATAAAAGTGATGGAGATTGATATGATGAGAATAGACCCGGGGGCCATAGGTTTCACTAGTGGCTTCTCTCAAGAGCATAAGTATTCTATGGTGGGTGAATAAATTACTGTTGAGCAATTGATAGAATTGTGCATAATTACGAGAATATCTAGGCATGATCATGTATATAGGCATCACGTCCGTGACAAGTAGATCAAAACGATTCTGCATCTACTACTATTACTCCACTCATCGACCGCTATCCGGCATGCATCTAGAGTATTAAGTTAAAAACAGAGTAACACCTTAAGCAAGATGACATGATGTAGAGAGATAAATTCATGCAATATGAAATAAACCCCATCTTGTTATCCTCGATGGCAACGATACAATACGTGCCTTGCTGCCCCTTCTGTCACTTGGTAAGGACACCGCAAGATCGAACCCAAAGCTAAGCACTTCTCCCATGGCAAGAACTACCAATCTAGTTGGCCAAACCAAACGAATAATTCGAAGAGACTTGCAAAGATAACCAATCATGCATAAAAGAATTCAGAGAAGATTCAAATATTATTCATAGATAGACTTGATCATAAACCCACAATTCATCGGTCTCAACAAACACACCGCAAAAAGAAGATTACATCAAATAGATCTCCACAAGAGAGGGGGAGAACTTTGTATTGAGATTCAAAGAGAGAGAAGAAGCCATCTAGCTACTAACTATGGACCCGAAGGTCTGAGGTAAACTACTCACACTTCATCGGAGGGGCTAGGATGATGTAGAAGCCATCCGTGATGACGGCCCTCTTCCGGCGGAGCTCCGGAACAGGCCCCAAGATGGGATCTCGTGGATACAGAAAGTTGCGGCGGTGGAATTAGGTTTTTGGATCCTGTTCTGATCGTTTGGGGGTACATGTGTATATATAGGAGGAAGGAGTACGTCGGTGGAGCACCGAGGGGCCCACGAGGTAGGGGGCGCGCCCTAGGGGGGCGCCCCCACCCTTGTGACCACCTCTTTGATCCATTGCAGTAGGGTCCAAGTCTCTTGGATCACGTTCGGTGAGAAAATCACGTTTCCGAAGATTTTATTCCGTTTGGACTCCGTTTGATATTTTGTTTATCCGAAACACTGAAATAGGCAAAAAACAACAATTCTGGGCTGGGTCTCCGGTTAATAGGTTAGTCCCAAAAATAATATAAAAGTGGAAAATAAAGCCCAATATAGTCCAAAACAGTAGATAATATAGCATGGAGCAATCAAAAATTATAGATACATTGGAGACGTATCAGGCATCCCCAAGCTTAATTCCTGCTCGTCCTCGAGTAGGTAAGTGATAAAAAGAGAATTTTTGATGCGGAGTGCTACTTGGCATAAGATCAATGCAAATATTCTTAATTGTGGTATGAATATTCAGATTAGAAAGATTCAAGACAAAAGTTTATATTGACATAGAAAATAATAATACTTCAAGCATACTAACAAAGCAATTATGTCTTCTCAAAATAACATGGCCAAAGAAAGTTATCCCTACAAAATCATATAGTCTGACTATGCTCCTTCTTCCCCACACAAAGTATTTAAATCATGCACAACCCCAATGACAAGCCAAGCAATTGTTTCATACTCTAACTTTTCAAAACTTTTTCAATCTTCACGCAATACATGAGCGTGAGCCATAGATATAGCGCTATAGGTGGAATAGAATGGTGGTTGTGGAGAAGACAAAAAGGAGAAGATAGTCTCACATCAACTAGGCATATCAATAGGCTATGGAGATGCCCATCAATAGATATCAATGTGAGTGAGTAGGGATTGCCATGCAACGGATGCACTAGAGCTATAAATGTATGAAATCTCAACAAAAGAAACTAGTGGGTGTGCATCCAACTTGCTTGCTCACGAAGACCTAGGGCAATTTGAGTAAGCCCATCATTGGAATATGCAAGCCAAGTTCTATAACGTAAAATTCCCACTAGTATATGAAAGTGGCAACATATGAGACTCTCTATATGAAGAACATGGTGCTACTTTGAAGCAC
Source organism: Triticum dicoccoides (assembly GCF_002162155.2). Lineage (NCBI taxonomy): Eukaryota > Viridiplantae > Streptophyta > Magnoliopsida > Poales > Poaceae > Triticum > Triticum dicoccoides. Next base: position 114,552,496 of record NC_041380.1, read on the forward strand.
AATATATGAGACTCGCTATATCATGGTGCTACTTTGAAGCACAAGTGTGGAAAAAAAGGATAGTAGCATTGCCCCTTTTTTTGGGCCTTCTTTTTTTTCTTTGGCCTTTCTCCTTTTTTTGGGACAATGCTCTATTGAATGATGATCATCACACTTCTATTTATTTACAACTGAATGATTACAACTCGATACTAAAACAAAGTATGACTCTATATGAATGCCTCCGGCGGTGTACCGGGATATGCAATGAATCAAGAGTGACAAGTATGAAAGAATTATGAATGGTGGCTTTGCCACAAATACTATGTCAACTACATGATCATGCTAAGCAATATGACAATGATGGATGTGTCATGATGAACTAGATAGTGGAAACTTGCATGGCAATATATCTCGGAATGGCTATGGAAATTCCATAATAGGTAGGTATGGTGGCTGTTTTGAGGAAGGTATATGGTAGGTTTATGATACCGGCGAAAGTTGCACGGTATTAGAGAGGCTAGCAAGGGTGGAAGGGTGGGAGTGCGTATAATCCATGGACTCAACATTAGTCATAAAGAACTCATATACTTATTGCAAAAATTTAGAAGTTATCAAAGCAAAGTATTACACGCATGCTCCTAGGGGGATAGATTGGTAGGAAAAGACCATCGCTCGTCCCCGACCGCCACTCATAAGGAAGACAATCAATAAATAAATCATGCTCCGACTTTGTCACATAACGGTTCACCATACGTGCATGCTACGGGAATCACAAACTTCAACACAAGTATTCTTTAAATTCACAACTACTCAACTAGCATGACTTTAATATTATCACCTCCATATCTCAAAACAATTATCATGCTTCAATCTTTTCTTAGTATTCAACACACTCAAAAGAAAGTTTCACAAATCTTGAATACCAAGCATATTATTATTAGGCAAATTACCATGCTATTAAGAGACTCTCAAATTAATTTAACTGAAGCATGAGAGATCAATAGTTTCTTTAAAACGAATCCACCACCGTGCTCTAAAAGATCTAAGTGAAGCACATAGAGCAAAATTATAACGCTCAAAAGATATAACTAAAGCACATAGAGCAAAATTATCTATCTCAAAAGATATAAGTGAAGCACATAGAGCAAAATTATCTAGCTCGAAGGATATAAGTGAAGCACATAGAGCAAAATTATCTAGCTCAAAGGATATAAGTAAAGCACATAGAGTATTCTATCAAATTTTAATTCATGTATGGCTCTCTCAAAAGGTGTGTACAGCAAGGATGATTGTGGCATACTAAAAAACAAAGACACAAATAATACAAGACACTCCAAGCAAAACACATATCATGTTGGTGAATAAAAATATAGCTCCAAGTAAATTACCGATGGAAGTGGACGAAAAGAGGGGATGCCTTTCGGGGCATCCCCAAGCTTTGACTTTTTGGTGTTCTTGGATTATCTTGGGGGTGCCATGGGCATCCCCAAGCTTAGGCTCTTGCCACTCCTTGTTCCATGATCCATCAAAAGAATTCACCCAAAACTTGAAAACTTCACAACACAAAACTCAACATAGAAAACTCGTGAGCTCCGTTAGCGAAAGAAAACAAAAGACCACTTCAAGGTACTGTAATGAACTCATTCTTTATTTATATTGGTGTTAAAACTACTGTATTCCAACTTCTCTATGGATTATAAACTATTTTACTAGCCATAGATTCTTCAAAATAAGCAAACAACACACGAAAAGCAGAATCTGTCAAAAACAGAACAGTCTGTAGTAATCTGTAGCTAGCGCAAAATCTGGAACCCCAAAAATTCTAAAATAAATTGCTGGACGTGAGGAATTTATCTATTAATCATCTGCAAAAATAATTAACTAAATATCACTCTTCAAATTAAAAAGACAGCAGTTCTCATGAGCGCTAAAGTTTCTGTTTTTTACAGCAAGTTCAACAAGACTTTCCCCAAGTCTTCCCAACGGTTCTACTTGGCACAAACACTAATTAAACACAAAAAACACACAACCAAAACATAGGCTAAATAATTTATTTATTACTAAACAGGAGCAAAAAGCAAGGAATAAAAATAAAATTGGGTTGCCTCCCAACAAGCGCTATTGTTTAACGCCCCTAGCTAGGCATAACAAGCAAGAATAGATCTAGGTATTGCCATAGTAATAAGATAGATTGGTGAAACCCATTTCATATTCTCTACATTCAGCAGAAAGTTTTCTTTGAGGCAAGCAAAAGTAATCAAAAGGATTAAATTTAGTGGGACAAAAGTCCCCAAGATCAACCTTGGGAGGTATAGGTTCCTCCTTTGGTCCTTCATAATGCACCACCAATTCATCATTATAAGCATTCTTTTGACAGAACATTGTGAGCCTATATTCAAGAGAATATCCTAGTTCATTATTTCGAATAGCCAAATCATCATTAAGATCAGAAATTCTGTCAACTAAAACATTGGTAGGAACCTTTCTTCTAAGATTTTCATTGAAAGCAACATAATATAGAGATTGAAAACACATTATTTCTTCTTGATCAAAGAGGATAGCCTCTATGGGAGGACGGCAAGCGTCCACCCTATAATGCGCAAAGATTTCTTTGGCTTCTCTTATTATGAATCTAAACTCATGAGCCAAAAAGATAGTAGCGGCACGATTAACAGAAGAATGCTCAATATTAGAAAATTCCAGAAAAATCCTTTGTATAGAAGGATGCATGTGCATGAATTGTCTTTCAAGTTAAACTACAAGCATGGCAATAGCGTCTGCAAGACTACTAGTTCTGTGAAGGATAGAACTACCCATAGAAGGTAAAGCACCGGCACAAGTAAAGAAATCTTGAATAACTCCCTTTCCAATAATATTACCACTACCAACACATAATTTTTTTTGTATGAAAGATGGTAGGTTCTTTAGCAGGAGTATCAGAATTTTCTATGATATTGTTATCGCCCAAATTGGCGATAACTTCCCTAGTTTCAGACATAACGACAAGCAGGCAAACAAACTAACACACAAGCAAATAAAGAGGCAAATAGAGAGGGAGGATAGAGAGAGAGGGCGAATAAAACGGCAAGGGTGAATTGGGGGGAGAGGAAAACGAGAGGCAAATGGCAAATAATGTAATGCGAGAGATAGGGATTGTGATGGGTACTTGGTATGTTGACTTTTTGTGTAGTCTCCCCGACAACGGCGCCAGAAATCCTTCTTGCTACGTCTTGAGCTTGCGTTGGTTTTCCCTGAAGAGGAAGGGATGATGCAGCAGAGTAGCGTAAGTATTTCCCTCAGTTTTTGAGAACCAAGGTATCAATCCAGTAGGAGCCCATGCTCAAGTCCCTCGTACCTGCACAAAGCAATAGCTACTCACAACCAACGCGATTAGGGGTTGTCAAGCCCTTCACGGTCACTTACGAGAGTGAGATCTGATAGATATAATATTTTTGGTATTTTTGATATAAAGATGCAAAGTAAAAAAGTAAAGGCAAAGTAAATAGCAAAACAATATAAAAGTGATGGAGATTGATATGATGAGAATAGACCCGGGGGCCATAGGTTTCACTAGTGGCTTCTCTCAAGAGCATAAGTATTCTACGGTGGGTGAACAAATTACTGTTGAGAAATTGATAGAATTGTGCATAATTACGAGAATATCTAGGCATGATTATGTATATAGGCATCACGTCCGTGACAAGTAGATCGAAACGATTCTGCATCTACTACTATTACTCCACTCATCGACCGCTATCCAGCATGCATCTAGAGTATTAAGTTAAAAACAGAGTAACGCCTTAAGCAAGATGACATGATGTAGAGAGATAAATTCATGCAATATGAAATAAACCCCATCTTGTTATCCTCGATGGCAACGATACAATACGTGCCTTGCTGCCCCTTCTGTCACTGGGTAAGGACACCACAAGATCGAACCCAAAGCTAAGCACTTCTCCCATGGCAAGAACTACCAATTTAGTTGGCCAAACCAAACGGATAATTCGAAGAGACTTGCAAAGATAACCAATCATGCATAAAAGAATTCAGAGAAGATTCAAATATTATTCATAGATAGACTTGATCATAAACCCACAATTCATCGGTCTCAACAAACACACCACAAAAAGAAGATTACATCGAATAGATCTCCACAAGAGAGGGGGAGTACTTTGTATTGAGATTCAAAGAGAGAGAAGAAGCCATCTAGCTACTAACTATGGACCCGAAGGTCTGAGGTAAACTACTCACACTTCATCGGAGGGGCTAGGATGATGTAGAAGCCCTCCGTGATGACGGCCCTCTTCCGGTGGAGCTCCGGAACAGGCCCCAAGATGGGATCTCGTGGATACAGAAAGTTGCGGCGGTGGAATTAGGTTTTTGGCTCCTGTTCTGATCGTTTGGGGGTACGTGTGTATATATAGGAGGAAGGAGTACGTCGGTGGAGCACCGAGGGGCCCACAAGGCAAGGGCGCGCCCTAGGGGGGCGCCCCCCACCCTCGTGACCACCTCTTTGATCCCTTGAAGTAGGGTCCAAGTCTCCTAGATCACGTTCGGTGAGAAAATCACGTTTCCGAAGATTTTATTCCGTTTGGACTCCGTTTGATATTCTGTTTATCCGAAACACTAAAATAGGCAAAAAAAACAGCAATTCCGGGCGGTGCCTCCGGTTAATTGGTTAGTCCCAAAAATAATATAGAAGTGGAAAATAAAGCCCAATATAGTCCAAAACAGTAGATAATATAGCATGGAGCAATCAAAAATTATAGATACGTTGGAGACGTATCACATGTTCAGCATGACTATGTACAATATCTGACATGCATACAAAAAATATGGTGAGATTATGTAAGGAGAGCATGCAGAAATTTAGAGTGTTGGTAACAACCAGTGGATGGATCGAAAAATAATGATAGCAGGCTGATGATTGCTTTAATTTAATAAAAAGACAGATGATGATTGCTTTACTATTTGTTTCCCACCCAAGATGAACAACTTAGGCATACCCTAGGTGAACCAGATATTAGAGAGAGATACTATTAATTGCTTCCTCGATATGTGCCCCCCAACTAATTTAGAACTCATGTTTGAACATTAATTTGGACCTGACTTGGAGTCCAAGAGGTGAACAGGACGATAAAGTAGCAGGTAATTTTAAGCAATGCATAACATAAGCAGAATCAAAAGAGTGCGACCTATCTTGTGGACCCGTGTACTCCTCAGGTTCATCTGCTGAGTCGATGATGGTGATGCCATTGCGGTGGGTGCCGGCGGCAGGGAAGGAGATCTGAGGCGGCGAAAGACGGTCAGGAGTCGTGATGTCTGGTTTGGTGGATGTTTCTGTTGATGGAGCACCTCAGGTGAGGTGGACGACGTCGCGGCAGGAGCAGGACAAACCACACAAAGTCCCCTTTGACACCTACCTGTAACTGAAGTAATTCTGTAAGGGCTCATTTGGCTTGCATGATTCTAAAAACGCAGTGATAGGAAAAACACCGGAATAGGATAGGAATGCACATGGTAAATAGAGCATTTGTAAACACAAGATTTCTGTCAACTTGGGTGTTTGGTTTACAGGAATTGGAAGAGCAGAGGAATGCAAAGAAACATGGCCAAAATAAAGTGAAAACATATGAAAGCGTGTACAGTTAGAATGTTATTCTGCCACTAATACACTTGGTCTTGTTTTCATGCATAGGATTTTGAAAAGTAGGTCCAGGTGGATGTTTTGCTTCATTCCTTTCAAACAAATGCATGAATAATTGAATCGTAGAGTGCCATTGGAAAATTCCCTATTGCTATGTTTTTCCGTCGAACCAAAATAGCCCTAATGGATCGACATGAATGTATAGTAATATGTGATGCAACAAGTATACAACCTCTTTGCTGTGGACGTGTCGACCTCAGCATCATTGGGTTGGTCGCTGAAGCAGTTGAGGCAGAGGTGGCTGTCGGAGGTGTGGAGGAAGATCTGAGGAATCTGTAGATGGCGTCCAGGGCATTGCTCTGTTCTGATGGATCGTTCTTTCGTTGGAGCAGCCCTGGTGAGCCGTAAGACGTCAAGGCTGAAGCAACACAAGACAGACAGCGTCAAACTCAAGTGGGATTCTAATAGCATCTCCAATAGATGATATAAAATAGATGTAGAATTTACATCACCAAAAACCACCTGACTACAACATATGAGGTAAAAACTATTGACTCTGAACTTAACTGTGGAATCTGAATGTTACTGTCGAAACTGAATGCAATGGTAGCAGAGAGGCACTTGACATGTAGTTTAGGGAGGGCCTGCTGTTCATCTTCAACCTGCACCCCCCTGAGCCGCCAGCCACCACCGACCGAATGGCCGGCCCCAGCGCTGCCTCGCCCCCCCCCGAAACAACTCCCCACCGCCAGTCCGCCGCCACCCCGGCCAGTCCTATAGGCCCCTCGCCCCCACCCTGAACCCTAAGATAGATAGTGGGGTACCTCTCCGGCGAGCCCTCGTCCCTGCTGCGGGTGGTTCTTCCTTAACTCCGGCGAGCCCCCCCACCCCCTGAAAATCGACTGACCCAAAAGTCGATTCAGTCGACTGAAGTGTAGCTAAATCAGAGCAGAGCAGCAACACGAGCGAGGGGGAGAGCAGCAGCAGTAGCGCGAGCGAGCGAGAGCCGGAGCAGCAGCAGATCCGGCTAGTATGGACGACGCCTCCGAAGGGGCCTCGCACTGGGGAAGAGCCGTCGTGGAGATGTCGCCCGCGGCGCCGGCTTCAAGGTAGCCGCTCCATGGGGGTGCGGGATGGAGCATCGTCGGCACCGAGAGGTCGAGCTAAGGAGAAGGTGCGATGCGATGAGTGTACAACCTCTTTGGTGGCGCCGAGTAGGCCTGGGCTTCGTCCGAGGAGTCAGTGAGGATGCTGCGGTTCCGGTGGAGCGGGTTAAGGCGGTGCTGTGGGGATAGAGCAGTCGAGATAGATGAGGCGATCATCGGAGCAGCTCCTTGGAGGTGGAGGATGGGGCGGCTGAACCGGCGGGACGACGAGATGGACGACGGATCCTCATCCGGGGAGGTGGACGAGGGACGTCAAGGTGTTGCGGTGGACGACGTCGTCGGGGAAGAGGCTCCGGCTAGGCCGCGGTGAGGTGGCGGACAGAGGAGGGTGGGGTTTCGCGGCTGGAGCAGAGATGTTATGGCGGCCTAGGATTTCGAATGGCGAAAAGGAGGCGATGGGAGGGGGTGAACCATGACTTAGGGACATGCTTGTCCAAAATGTAGGGTGTGTTACAGAAGTACCCCCCCCCCCACCGATTTGAACTAGCGGCCCTTTCGGCTCAGGGTTAGAAGGGGGATTTCACGTGTCAGGATTTGGCAGCTGGAGGGAGTTTTTGCGCGCGTTGTAATTTTGGGATAGCAAGGCGCGGGTTGTGAAGGCACCAGTTTTGGGAGCACGGTATCTGAATTTTCGGGATATAACAAGGCACGGGTTGAATTTTACGGACAAGCCTAACATTTAATATTGTACTTGTACGTACCAAATCAATTCGCACTTCCCTCAGCCAAAAAGAAAACGAAAAAATAAAACTATTCACACCACACAAAGAGAGAGTCTTGCCCCGTTTTACTATAAAAATGCTATTTAAAGCTACTCATACCAACAATTTAGTGCAATTAAATGCTATTCGGTAGTACGAATCCATGTTATGTCCCATTAATTTTTTTCGCTTGCTGTATAATGCATGTAACCTACTCATACCAACATTTTAGTGCATTCCAAATGTCTATACTACCACTGCAATTCGAACTGAATTTTAATTCGTTTATCTATTTCAATAAGAATCTACAATCATGATTGTTGCCAACTTCAACCATCATTCGTGTATTACCTTAATAACACACCACATGATTACTATAGAGATAGATATGAACTATGTGTACTATATGAACTCAAATTCTATTTTTTGAATACACTTGATGTTGATTCCAAATAATAGTACATTTGATGTACTAACTATATATTCATAATCTAAACCATGTTCCATACATGTACACCGTGTTTATCACACATAGTATAGTGCCCCGCCCCCTACATTATGACAAGTATTTAGACCTGAGCTGTAAAAGCCACACATTAGCCCAAATTATGATCAATGTTTTATATGTTATACGAAGTACTAGCAAGATGCCCATGTGTTCCACAGAACATCAACATGATCAAGGGGAGGCCTAATTTGCAAATATGGAGAGGGGTGTGGGTATCTTTTTTCAAAATTGCCATAGTTTCTTTCCTATCTATCAGATATAAATCGGACGACCTATATTGTAGGATGGCACCATCATCAATAACTCCGGTTTCTTATAAGAGTAGAGATAAAATATATTATATGTAGTATAACATGTTCATAACCACACCATGTGTTTCACCGTTATATATATATATTCACACATGCATTGGTTTGAAATACTATGATAAATTCTTCAAATATTCGAATTCGCTTTTTATAATGAAGTATGATCTTTATTCGTCTTTTACACCCACACAATCCTCTTATCTTTGTAGCTAGCTAGCGCTAACTTTCTCTCGTGCATGCAGACGCCCGCATCCCTATCACCCTCCCTCAGCATTCTCTAGCTCCATCATGCAAATTCATCTTTTCACTTTAGTTCGTTCACCCATGGTGTGTGTAGGCCCCCAACTCCTTCTTTACGGCACACATCGATCGATATGCCTCTCTATCCAGGTGTGCCTAGCACAAACACAAGCTTTCCCTCTTGTCTTATCACCGTCCATGCCTCACTCCCACCACTCTTTTCATCGATCTCATACTCACACACTCCTTCCCCCTCGATATAGTATGACTCTCGCACCACCTCCAAGATGCATCCCTCTCTCTCTCTATCCTTCTCCCCGTGCCTCATTTGCTTCTAACACACACATGCATGTATACCGATCGATCTCCCAACATATACCTAGGCCAACTTTAACTATTCCCCCCATCGATCGACGTACCTCACATGTTATGTCTCTCCTTTCTCTGATAAAGGACGATTGATCTTCCTATGTAGTTATGTCTGCTTACCACAGCCATATCTTCCCCCCCTCATCATTCGTGCATGCCTCCTGACCCGTCTCTCACACGCATGTGCACAGACAGGCATCCATCCCCTCTCTTATTGATATTGCAGGCGTGCCCTCCGGTTGTCTAGCAAGCCTATCCCACCATTTGTTAGAAGCAACTCCACTACCACCCCTCCAACACTCTAGCTCCGTCTCTCTCCCAACCTTATTCCTCTCCTACACATATGCATGGATGCTGATCGATCTCCCTTAATACATGAGGTAGATCGATCTCCCTTAATACATGAGGTAGGCCTCTCTCCTCCTCCACACATATACCAGCCATTGTACCTCTATAGTTAATTAGGCCTCCCTCCCCCCACCACACACCGATAGTCGAGCGCTGTAGGTAGGTATCCATGCCACAGAGACAAACTGCACCTGTCCCCTCTCTTGTTCTAGTAGGCCAGCCACTCTATATCTTTGACGTGGGCACACACAAATTCGATTGCACTCTTTATCGACCGCGCGCGCGCGCACACACACACACATCATCCTGCTCTTCGATTCTATGGACACCTCATGTCGATGATACCTCCACTCTCTGCTCGTGGATTGCCCCCTCTATATATATGTTATATCCAGGACTCTATTTCACACACATTGCATATGTTGCATTTTTTGATTGACCCCCCTCCCCTAAAAAACTCTCATGAACCCACACACTATATCTCTTTACGTTTGTATCTCTCTCACACACCCCCATGTAGGTGGTGCACGTATACAAGAAGAGAATAGGTGCACCATGCACACGTACTCACGCTTCGTGCCCAGCCACACCTGCGCGGGTACACGGTGGAGCTCATTTCTGTACGAAATGGCAGCCCACGTGCTAATTTGAACGTGTGTAGCGGTTGTTTACCTACGGAGGTCGTGTACCACGCGTGCATGAAACAAAGTTCGACTTGATGCGTTGGCGCCTTATTTTTAAATAAAGTTATATCGCTCAATGGCACGTACACAGAATATAAAATGATTTTTATGGAGAAAAAGGTAGTCCGCTCCACTATATACAATGGAGCCTCCCTGCCTGGTTTGTCTCTCTTCAGAGTATCTCACACAAGGCTGCGGTGGCCTCTCTCTCTCTCACCGTTGGTCACTGATCCGGCCGCACCCCGTCCGCCGGCGGAAAGGGAGGACGTGCATCATTTCTCCGTTCGACAATGCCGAGGCAGCATGCCCCGATCTGCAGTATGCGCCGTTCTCTCTGACAAAGCTCCGGCGCGGTAGGGCCTACGCCACCTGCTCTCTGTCGTAGTATGGGCAAATTCTGCTCGCTGCCACTCACCTAGTTACATCTCGATGACTTCCAGGTATCCCCTCCGGCCTTGCTCCACTGCTCGTCTTCCCACGTCGCTGCATGTGGATCTTCCATAGTTCTTTGCACAAAACGTAGCTCGTCCAGCGTACTTTCCATATTGCAATCTCGTCCTCACACTATTTTAGACAAACACAACCGTGGTGTTATCTTCCCTTAGGACAAGGAATATGCTTCTTTTTTGTCATCGCAACTGTCATCAACAATATTTATCCTTTTACAAATTTCAAATGGGCATATTTTAGAGTGTAGATTCACTCATTTTGCTTCGTATGTGTACTCCCTCCGTTCCTAAATATTTGTCTTTCTAGAGATTTCAACAATTGACTACATATGGACCAAAATGAGTGGATCTACACTCTAAAATATGTCTATATACATCCATATGTAATAGTCCATTTGAATCTCTAAAAGGACAAATATTTGAGTAGTCACTCGTTGAAATCTCTAGAAAGACAAATACTCCAGAGTATATTTAAGAACCGAGGGGGTAGTGCATAGCCGCATGGGAGACTCAGACCGGTTGTTGCACCGCATTAATAGTGAGTAATGAGCAATCAAATCATAAGCCCCACTGAGGGAGTCCTGGATTAGGGGGTGTTCGGATAGCCGAACTATACCTTCAGCCGGACTCCTGGACTATGAAGATACAAGATTGAAGACTCCGTCCCGTGTCCGGAAGGGACTTTCCTTGGCGTGGAAGGCAAGCTTGGCGATATGGATGTTCAGATCTCCCACCATTGTAACCGACTCAATGTAACCCTAACCCTCTCCGGTGTCTATATAAACCGGGGGGTTTTAGTCCGTAGGACAACATACACATCAACAATCATACCATAGGCTAGCTTCTAGGGTTTAGCCTCTCTGATCTCGTGGTAGATCTACTCTTGTACTACCCATATCATCAATATTAATCAAGCATGACGTAGGGTTTTACCTCCATCGAGAGGGCCCGAACATAGGTAAAACTTCGTGTCCCTTGCCTCCTGTTATCATCCGGCCTAGACGCACAGTTCGGGACCCCCTACCCGAGATCCGCCGGTTTTGACACCGACATTGGTGCTTTCATTGAGAGTTCCTCTGTGCCGTCGCCGTCAGGCCCGATGGCTCCTACGATCATCAATGGCGATGTAGTCCAGGGTGAGACCTTCCTCCCCGGACAGATCTTCGTCTTTGGCGGCTTCGCACAGCGGGCCAATTCACTTGGCCATCTAGAGCAGATCGAAAGCTACGCCCCTGGCCGTCAGGTCAGATTCGGAAATTTAAACTACACGGCTGACATCCGCGGGGACTTGATCTTCGGCGGATTCGAACCACCGCCAAGCGCGCCGCACTGTCACGACGAGCATGATCTAGCTCTGCCGCCGAAAAGTGCCCTGGAGGCTGCACCCGCATCGGCTCCGACCCTTAGTTCGAAGCCAACCGCGCCGATCGAGGATGGGCGGTTGGACGCCGCCTCGGGGGCTGTGATCCCAACGGCGGTTGAGCCGAAAACCAGCCCCGTACTCTGCGAGACTCGTGACTCCATGGAGCCGGATTCTTCTCCGGACTCCGAACCCTCCGCGCCCCTGCCGATCGAATCCGATTGGGCGCCGATCATGGAGTTCACGGCCGCGGACGTCTTTCAGCACTCGCCTTTCGGCGATATCCTGAAGTCACTGAAGTCTCTCTCTTTATCAGGAGAGCCCTGGCCGGACGACGGCCAGCAAGGTTGGGGTACGGACGATGAAGAAATTCAAATCCCACCCACCATCCACTTTGTAGCCACTATCGACGACTTAACTGACATGCTCGACTTCGACTCTGAAGACATCGACGGTATGGACGCCGATGAAGGAGATGATGAAGAAGCAGCGCCTACTAGGCCCTGGAAAGCCACCTCGTCATATGACATATACATGGTGGACACCCCAAAAGAGGGAGAGGGCGATGGAACAGCGGAGGATGACCCCTCCAAGAAACAGCCCAAGCGTCGGCGTCAGCGGCGCGGCTCAAAATCCCGCCAACACAAAAACGGTGATTCCAGCACGGGAGATAATAATACTCCGGAGAGTGCCGAAGAAAACCCCCTCCAGCAAGGTTTAGAACAGGAGGATGGAGAAACCAGCCCTCATGAGAGAGTGGCAGACAGAGAGGTCGAGGACGATAATTATATGCCTCCCTCTGAAGACGAGGTAAGCCTCGACGACGACGAATTCGTCGTGCCAGAGGATCCCATTGAGCAAAAGCGTTTCCAACGCAGGCTTATGGCCACAGCAAGAAGCCTCAAGAAAAAATAGCAACAGCTCCGAGCTGATCAAGATTTGCTGGTTGACAGATGGACCGAAGTCCTTGCGGCCGAAGAGCATAAACTCGAATGCCCCACCAAGAGTTACCCAAAGCGCAGGTTGCTACCCCAATTAGAGGAGGAAGCACTTGATGCGGCTGAACGGCCACCTCGTGGCCGCGACAGAGAGGCCTCCCGGCCCTCCACTCAAGCCACACCCCATACCAAGGCACGGGAATATGCACCGGACTTACGAGACATGTTGGAGGACAAGGCAAGGCAAACACGATCGATCTACGGATCGCGTGGGCACCCCACGGCTTGAGACAGTAACCGTCACGCCGGCCACAAATTTGGCAGGGCCGAACACAGTAGACAAAACTCATTGAAGCTACGTCATGATATCGCCCAGTACAGAGGCGCTGCACACCCACTGTGTTTTACAGACGAAATAATGGATCATCAAATCCCCGAGGGTTTCAAACCCGTAAACATCGAATCATATGATGGCACAATAGACCCTGCGGTATGGATCGAGGATTATCTCCTTCATATCCACATGGTCCACGGCGACGACTTTCACGCCATCAAATACCTCCCACTCAAGCTTAAAGGACCAGCTCAGCATTGGCTCAACAGCTTGCCAACATGATCAATGAGTTGTTGGGAGGACCTGGAAGCCGCATTCCTCGACAATTTCCAGGGCATTTATGTGTGACCCCCAGACACCGATGACATAAGTCACGTAATTCAGCAGCCAGAGGAATCGGCCAGGCAATTCTGGACACGGTTCCTAACAAAGAAAAATCAAATAGTCGACTGTCCGGACGCTGAGGCCCTAGCAGCCTTCAAGCACAATATCCGTGACGAGTGGCTGGCCCGGCCCCTTGGACAGGAAAAGCCGAAATCTATGGCAGCACTCACGACACTCATGACCCGCTTTTTCGCGGGAGAAGATAGCTGGCTTGCTCATAGCAACAATATGACCAAGAACCCCGGTAGTTCGGACACCAGGGACATTAGTGGCAGGTCGCGTCGCAACAAGCAGAAGCGCCGCATTAACGGTGACAATGCTGAGGATACGACAGTTAATGCCGGATTCAAAGGCTCTAAATCCGGTCAGCGGAAAAAGCCATTCAAAAGGAATCCTAGGGGCCCGTCCAGCTTGGACCGAATACTCGACCGCTTGTGCCAAATACATGGAACCCCCGAAAACCCGGCCAATCACACCAACAGGGATTGTTGGGTGTTCAAGCAGGCAGGCAAGTTAAGCGCCAACAATGAAGACAAGGGGCTGCATAGCGATGACGACGAGGAGCCCCGGCCGCCGAACAACAATGGACAGAAGGGTTTTTCCCCACAAGTGCGGACGGTGAACATGATATACGCCACCCACGTCCCAAAAAGGGAGCGGAAGCACGCGTTAAGGGACGTATACGTGGTAGAGCCAGTCGCCCCAAAGTTCAACCCATGGTCCTCCTGCCCAATCACCTTTGATCGAAGAGACCATCCCACTAGCATCCGTCATGGCGGATTTGCCGCATTGGTTCTAGACCCAATTATTGACGGATTTCATCTCACTAGAGTCCTCATGGACGGCGGCAGTAGCTTGAGCCTGCTTTACCAGGATATAGTGCGAAAAATGGGCATCGATCCCTCGAGGATTAAGCCCACCAAAACAACCTTTAAAGGCGTAATACTAGGTGTAGAGGCCAACTGTACAGGCTCAGTCACACTTGAAGTGGTCTTCGGATCCCCGGATAATTTCCGAAGCGAGGAATTGGTCTTCGACATAGTCCCATTCCGCAGTGGCTATCATGCACTCTTCGGACGAACCGCATTCGCCAAATTCAATGCGGTACCGCACTACGCATACCTTAAGCTCAAGATGCCAGGCCCTCGTGGAGTAATTACGGTCAATGGAAACACCGAACGCTCCCTCCGAACGGAGGAGCACATGGCGGCCCTTGCAGCGGAAGTACAAAGCAGCCTCTCCAGGCAGTTCTCCAGTCCGGCCATTAAACGTCCGAACACCGTCAAGCGCGCCCGGAGTAACCCACAACAAGACCGCATGGCATGTTCCGAGCAGGCGTAGAAATACGGCCCCAACCCCAACCCAAGCAAAAAGGCGACGCCAGTACTTCGCGTACATAATTACGCTCTAAAAATACCATGGGCATAGGGGGAGGGGCACCATCGCGGCACGCCCAAAACATGGCTTAAACCGCACCAGGGGATGCCAATTTTTTACTTTTCTCTTACTTCCAGGACTCTACTCTTCGGAAGGCCTGTTCGGCAGTTCAATTGCCGCACAAATGATGCAGGAACCAGGGAAGCAGACAAGCCATGCCGCATTGCGGAAATCCCAGGTGGTCTCTATCACGAGCAGTATACCTGTTTCTCATACTATTCCATAGCTTGCCCCTGGAGCAGACATGTTAAATAGTCCAACTTTTCGTTTATCGCATTACTTGTATCGTTCTGCTTTGATCGCAGCTATTTTTAATAAACAATGCCTAGCTTTTGCCTATTTTTGCACTATCTTTTTATAAATAAATGTTCCTTAACGACATGTCGCACCCGTACAACTTGGTACGGCCAAAATACGCCAGGGGCTTTTAGCACCCCTCAATATGGTGTAAGAAGTCCGAACACTTTCACAAGTGCGGCACCCCGAACTTATAGCATTATATGCATCGGCTCCGAATCATGTCTTGGGTCAATAGTTGGGTTTGCCCGGCTCCTATGTTTTGGTGCCTTATGTTCCGCTATATCGGCTAAGGTAGCACTAGGAGAACCACTGCGATTGTGCCCCAGTTGAGCTGGGCCGAGCACCTCAGTGGAGAAAGCTAAAACTGACTGTCATGATGAAGCGAGAGCTGGTCGCTGTTCGAGAGGTTTTTTTTCTAGTCCCTAAAGACTTATGCCGCTTAGGGCGACGAGTTGGCTCTGTCCGGCCAAGGCGTGGATAGCGCCCCGAACTCTGTTTTCCGAATACTAGGGGCTTCGCCGAAATTTAAAATTATAGAATTCTATGGCTAAGTGAGTGTTTTCATGCATTATAGTCCGATTGCCTCGTTCGTCGGGCTGAGCGCCTCCCTCGAAGGACCCAAACATGGGAAAAAGAGCGCCCAGATTTATCCCCGAACACCCCAGCACTAGTGGCAAGGGGGCAGAAGCTGACGACTCGCCATCTCTCAGTATTGATAAACAGCCGCACAGAAGGTAATATTTTAAATTCAAGCAGCATTGCTCAGCGCATATGAACAAGTTTTCAGCGCACAGGACAAAAACGAGCGAGTTTTACTCAAAAATTACATCCCTAGTACATTCATCCGCCACAAGGCGGGCACCCTTCAGAACATCCTTATAGTAATTTTCGGGCTTGTGATGCTCTTTCCCTGCTGGTGGCCCGTCCTTTACAAGCTTCTCCGCATCCAGCCTGCCCTAGTGCACCTTAGCGCGGGCAAAGGCCCTACGGGCACCTTCAATACAGACGGAGCGCTTGATGACTTCGAGCCTTAGACAGGCCTCCACCAGCCGCCGCACCAGCCTGAAATAGCTCCCAGGCAGAGCCTCTCCAGGCCACAACCGAACTAGGAGGCCCTTCATGGCCTGTTCGGCCGCCTTGTGGAGCTCGACCAGTTGCTTCAGCTGGTCGCTCAGGGGCACGGGGTGTCTGGCCTCAGCATACTGAGACCATAACACCTTCTCCGTCGAGCTGCCCTCCTCGGCTCGATAGAATGCGGCGGCATCGGATACACTCCGGGGAAGATCTGCAAATGCCCCTGGAGAGCTCCGGATTCGGGTAAGTATCAAGTAACTCACGTTTATGTGTTTACTTTGCATAAAGAATGCCTTACCCGCCGCTATTTTCTTCACCTCATCCAACTCCTGGAGGGTCTTCCGGGATTCGGCCTTGGCAGACTTGGCATTTTCAATAGCCGCCGCGAGCTCGGACGCTCGCGTCTTCGAGTCAAGCTCCAAACTCTCATGTTTCTTCATGAGAACCTGGAGCTCTTGCCGCACCTTGCCAACCTCGGCCTCATACCTCTCCCGCTTGGTGCGCTCCGCGGCCGCACTCTTCTCGGTCGCGAGCAGCGCTTGCTTAAGGGTCACCACCTCAGATGTGGCCCCTACAATAGCCATGTTAATCCTGTCATTTCTTGCAATTGCACCTTTTTTATATACATATTTAACCAAGGTATTTCTTACCTTCCTTCTCCTCGAGCTGCTTCTTGGCACGCCTGAGCTCTTGCTCGGACTTCTCGAGGCTCTGCTTGAGCATGTCCACTTCCGCAGTGAGTATGGCGGACGCCAGCAGAGAAGCCTGCATACGCATATTGACTCCTTTTGTTAGACTCCTGCGAATTTTTTGATCCTCTATTCGGCTTTTCTTCCCGAACGCCCAACAGAGCATCAGGGGCTACTATCTATGCGGTAATATTATTTACACATTATTTACTTACCTCAAAGCCTGTCAAAAGGCTAGTACAAGCTTCGGTCAGTCCGCTCTTGGCGGACTGAACCTTCTGGACCACCGCACTCATAATAGCGCGGTGCTCCTCGTCGATGGAGGCGCCTTGGAGCGCCTCCAACATATTGTCCGGCACCTCCGGGTGGACGGGGGTCGCCGGCATGGTGGACTTGCTCCTCTTGGAAGGAGGTCCCCCGCCGGACTCAGGAACCCTTGAAGGTTCCGGAGCGGTGTCCGGCCTAGAGCTGGACTTGGAGCCCTAGGGGGTTTCATCCCCTTTACTCCTGGAGTCCGGGAGGTCGCCTTGCGGCGCCTCCGGGACCACCTCCTCCCTGCTTGGAACTTGTTGGGACAACACCTCGGTGTCATCCATAGGGCGGGGGAGGAAGCCGTCGGAAGCGAGTTCACATCCGACGAGTCCAGTGAGCCGCTCGACGACACGTCGAGCCGGTCTTTGGGTGGGCTGCATAAGCATATTCGACACAAGGGAAAGCTGTGCAATAAACGAATACTATGAATTACTCGGGTATCCGGATACTTACGATTTTGCTAGGGGCTTGGCCCTGGGCTGCCACTCCTCTCCGCCATCGTCGGCGTCATTGGAGTAGTCTGGAGGAAGGGTTTTCCCCTTCTTGGACCCTCCGGCCTCCTCAGAGAGGGCGGCCTTCCTTTTCTTCTCTCCTCCCGCTGGAGGGGGAGAGGTCTCTTCTTCTTCCTCCTCGTCTTCACGATAGGAAGGCGCTTCGAGACCGTCGGATGATGAATCTGACACCTCCTGGCGCCGGGCACTCTTTCGAGTCCCCGTGGCCCTTTTCGTGGCCTTCTTCTCTGGCACCACATAGGGCGCCGGAACCAGCAGCTTCGCCAAGCGAGCATCCGCTGGGCCTTCAGGCCAAGGAGCCGGACAGTTGATCTGTTCGGACGTCACCTCCCAATCCTGTCAAAGATAAGGGAGCTTAGATCCCGCATAGAGTCAAACTATGAAAAACTGATACCCTGTAAAAGGACAAAAACAGCTTACCGCATGAGCGTGATGCTGAGTACTGAATCCGCGATCCTTGGTAGCGGATGCGGGAGCCTCGGCGCCTTTGAAAAGCATCCTCCAGGCATCTTCGTACGTCGTGTCGAAGAGCCTGTTTAGAGTTCGATGCTGCGCCGGGTCGAACTCCCACAGGTTGAAGGCCCGTCGTTGGCACGAGAGGATCAGGCGAATGAGCATAACCTGGACTACGTTGACAAGCTTGAGCTTCTTGTCCACCAATGTTTGGATGCATGTTTGGAGTCCGGTCAGCTCTCCTTGTTTACCCCAAGACAGGCCTGTCTCCTTCCAGGAGGTGAGCCGCGTAGGGGGCCGGATTGAAACTCAGGGGGTGCAACCCATTCGGCGTCGTGCGGCTCGGTGACATAAAACCACCATGATTGCCACCCCTTCAGGGTCTCCACAAAGGAGCCCTCGAGCCACAGGACGTTGGCCATCTTGCCAACCATGGCACCGCCGCACTCTGCCTGGCTGCCGCGCACCACCTTTGGCTTGACGTTGAAAGTCTTAAGCCATAGGCCGAAATGGGGGCAGATGTGGAGGAACACCTCGCACACGATGATAAACACCAAGATGTTGAGGACGAAGTTCGGGGCCAGATCATGGAAATCCAGGCCGTAGTAGAACATGAGCCCCCGGACAAATGGATGCAGAGGGAAGCCCAGTCTGTGGAGGAAATGGGGGAGGAATACCACTCTCTCATGGGGCCTAGGAGTGGGGATGAGCTTCCCCTTTTCAGGAAGCCGGTGCGCAATGTCGCTAGCCAGATATCTGGCCTTCCTCAGCTTTTTGATGTGTCCCTCCGTGACGGAGGAGACCATCCACTTGCCTCCCGCTCCGGACAAGACTGGAGAAGGTTGAGGTGGTAGTGCGGACTTGGGCGCTGGAGCTCGAGTGCGCAAGAATGGATAGGCAAAGGAGGAAGAAGGCGTGGGTGAAAAGGTGGATCCTTATCCCCTTATATGGGTGGACGCAACTACATGTCCCCACCAGCCTGGTAAAACTCATTTATCTCCAAGCGCCATAATGAAAGGCGCGGTTGGGTTACCCACGCCCGTATTGATGAGAATCCCGGAATAAGGGGACACGATCTCTGCTTTGACAAGACGTGCCAAGGAAACCGCCTCGCATGACGCGCTAAGGTGGGATAATGAAACGACTCGGATAAAAGTTGGCCGTGGTGTGTCGCACTACAGAATACGTCAACAGATTAGATTTGTGTAAATATTATTCTCTCTATGGCAATATGTGGAAAACTTATTTTGCAGAGCCGGACACTATCTTTGTGTTTAAAATCTTCTATAAAGTACTTGGAGGAGGAACCCGCCTTGCAATGCTGAAGACAATCTGCGCACCGGACTCGTCGTCATTGAAGCCTGGTTCAGGGGCTACTGAGGGAGTCCTGGATTAGGGGGTGTTCGGATAGCCGAACTATACCTTCAGCCAGACTCCTGGACTATGAAGATACAAGATTGAAGACTTCGTCCCATGTCCGGAAGGGACTTTCCTTGGCGTGGAAGGCAAGCTTGGCGATACGGATGTTCAGATCTCCCACCATTGTAACCGACTCTGTGTAACCCTAACCCTCTCCGGTGTCTATATAAACCGGGGGGTTTTAGTCCGTAGGACAACATACACATCAACAATCATACCATAGGCTAGCTTCTAGGGTTTAGCCTCTCTCTTCTCGTGGTAGATCTACTCTTGTACTACCCATATCATAAATATTAATCAAGCAGGACGTAGGGTTTTACCTCCATCGAGATGGCCCGAACCTGGGTAAAACTTTGTGTCCCTTGCCTCCTGTTACAATCCGGCCTAGACGCACAGTTCGGGACCCCCTACCGAGATCAGCTGGTTTTGACACCGACACCCACCTTTCCCACTGTAAGTTGCTTGGAAGAAGCAACCATCAATACGCTCTTCTTTGAATCCGCTGATACTACTCCATCCGTCACTATTTATAGAGCGCGCTTCAGAAAAAGAGAAAATCTCTGGGACCAAGGCGACTAGCAATCGGCCTGAAAAATAGCATTGGTAGTCATAGCACGGTGTCTATTACTAGAGGAAATAATGCGTACACACATGCATGTAGTGCTTCCACCCCGGGTTGACACATGGATGCACTTCACTCTGTAGTACTACATCGAGAGAAAATTGCGGTTACCACACCCTAATTAATTGAGCATTAAACCAAACACGTCTAAAGTCTCTCTCACGGTGGAAATGCATTGAGAGAAATGCATCATAATGAAGCGCGCCCTATAAACTGTGACGGAGGGAGGAGTAGTATGAAGGTGTGAAACCAAGTACGCGTATGGCCAGTCGGTCAACGCACCTCCTCTTGGCATATCACTGACATGTGGGACTGAAGTGTGAGCAAATCGATCTCAATTGACGGCAAAATGGCCAACCCACCGTTCCTTGAGAGAGACGCGGAGCGAGAACACACAGACGGGCTCGCACGGAGGCCAAGATATATTCGAGCATGGTTGATTGATATCATCATTACATGTTGGGCTGCCGTTTTCAGCCCTTCTCCGGAATAAATGTGTACTTTATCAGAGATTAAAAAATAAGAGTACAGAGGCTCCACCATGCAGTTCTAGTAGTAGTACTAATCGTACTACTAAACCTTGCACTTGGCTCTTCGCCTCTTCATGAAGTCGAACAATGATGATACTCCCCATGTTCAGTACTACAGTGTATGCCTCTGGCAATCTGACACCGAATGAACTGATGCATGTCCGCCGCCTGGGCGAGGGTACGTTGCATTAGTCAAAAGGCGTAAGCGAGCTTCACCTTGTCCTGCAAGCTTCTCCTCATTTTGCGAGTTGGCGGGACACACCAATAAGTAGTGCTAGTCCATACTCCCTCCTTTCCGGTTAATATGGCTTAATCTTTTTTGCGGGTAAATGAGAGAGCTTTATTCATATATAAGCATTCTTAGGACGATTAGCCAAGACACTGGTCACTAGGAAGCGAGGTACCCCGCAAAAAAGAAGTAGGAAGCGGGGTGTTTCATCAAGCCAGCTCTCAGCCACATTCAAAGTACAGCAAGCACGGTTCGCACAAAGATGCACCACAAGGTTTGCTCACCTGTTTACATGCTGAATAACAAAAAAAAGAGGAAATATTACCAAGCGCTCCTATCTGTAACAAGATATGAGCCAGAATTAAGCGAGAATTGTGGCGAGTGTTCCATGCAATCAACTTCCATTATCACATGCGAGAACCCTCGAAGAGAACCAAATGTGTTGAATATTGCTTTATCACATTTTAAAAATATAATAGGAGTGCAGACGCTCCTACATCCGGTTCCTAGTACTACCTATATAGACTATAGTAGTAGTACTAGTACTAGTAAACTTTGCGCTTGGCTGTTCGCCTCTTCGGGAAGTGCATCAATAATAGTACTACTAGTATAGTGTATGCTTCTGGCAATATGACACCGAATTAACTGTTGCACGTCCACCGCCTGAGCGAAGGACAACTTGCATAGTCAAAAGTTTCTCCTTGTCCTGCGAGCCAGCGCGCGCAAGCTTCTCCCGTCCTGCAAGCTTCTCTTTGTTCAGCAAGTTGACGAGACACAACAAAGTAATGCTAGTCCATACTGCCTCCTCTCTGGTTAATATGGCTTAATTTCAAACGAGATAAATACAATGTATGTCACTGTATATTCGTAAAAATACGGTGAGTGGACTTCATAATACGCTCATTGTGCTCAAAATATACATTTTCCGGTGTTTATACGGTCACTAGCTCACCCTGGTTGAGTATGTGTGTGCATGCACGTGTAGGTTGAGCACTTGAGCGTGACCGTGCGTGTTCCGTCATGTGCTCGGACATGCATGCATTAGGGCGTCGTGCGTGTTTTTGCGTCCATGTGTACGTGTGACTGTTGCATACACGTAGGGGGAGTACGTGTAGGGGCCACTAAAGGAGCAGTCAAATCACACACTAAGTTAGTCGGAAGAAGCAACCATCATTTCACTCTTCAATGACACGTACGCAATATAAAATGGTTGATATGGAGAGAAAAAGAAAACCACTATACATACACTAGCAGGAGCCTAAGCTAAAAGCCTGCTTGCTTGGGTTGCTCTCTTCACAAACATAGAATGACGGTGGACACACCGCTGGTCACATATCCGGCTTGATCCCGCAGCTAGGGGAAGGGAGCAATGTTCTGCGTGGACGCGGTCGACATCGGCGAGGGAGAAAATCCACAGTCAGTGTGTCCCAATCGGGGGTCACCACGGTATGGGCCGATGTCGCATCCCAACCGCCCTTCTAGCTACAGCCCAACGCCTGTTTCGAAAATATTAGTGCATGTCAACAAAAATTATACTAGTATCGCTGTTCCGTTTCGAAAAAAACATATAAGCTATTACTTCTTACCCAAAGGATCTTTATATCCAACAGACACAAAATATCCATTCGATTGTTCGAAATTACTTTCACTGTTGATCTGATGTCGAGGTAATTGCTGCATCGCCACCAAAACTCACCATCTCTTAAGCTAAAGTAGACCGAGCTAACCCCTAAATTAGCATATTACTAAGATAAACAGAAGGCACTGTAGAATCATTTAGGATGTGAGCTTGTCAATCTGAATGTGGAGGGACACCAACTTAGCCCTGGCCAGCAACTTGGGCGGAACTGTGAAGAATGTCAGCTCCTGCACAGTGACGTCGCCGGGATCCCTGCTGCTTGTCACCTCCATTTCCACCTTGACGGTGTTGGTCCTGCCTTTGGGCTCCCCCGGCAGGCCGTTCGCCCGCAGCTTGGCCACGTAGTGCGGCAGTGGGGACGCCCCCGCTCTGATGCAGACGACCGACATGGCGATAGGCGCGCTGATGTCGAGCACGCCGCCGACCAAGAAAAACGTGTGGCCGTCCTCCTCCGCGAACAGCAAGAGCTGTGGCTCCGACAGTGGCACTTGCAGCTGGATCGCCTTACCGTACTGGATCCTGTGCACGGGCATGGGATGCACGGTGCTAATGTGGTGGGAGAGCACCGGTGGCGGGCCTTCATTGCCACAGACGGGCATGAGGCATTTGCAGGGCGCGAGCGGACACACGCTCTGGTGATCAACGAGCTTATGGTAAGTGACGTAGAGCCCACAGCCTTCGTGCGGGCACTCCACCCTCACCGAGGAGAGGACGGCGTCCACCGATGTGTTCTGCACGTCAAAGCCACCACCGTGCTCGCACTTCTGGCACTGCCGCTGGTTCCCAGGGTGCTCGACGCGGCAGTCCGCACAAGCCAGGTGCCCTCCCTTGCACTGCACAAATCAATCGAACAACACATCAATCAAGAAACCTGCACCTTGCTCGATCAGCCGAACGGACGAGGTGTATTCGAACCTCATACACTGGAGGCTTCAAGGGGCGGAGGCACAAGGGGCAGTGGAGCAAGGTGAGGTCCATCGAGACCATAGA
Organism: Triticum dicoccoides; assembly: GCF_002162155.2. Lineage (NCBI taxonomy): Eukaryota > Viridiplantae > Streptophyta > Magnoliopsida > Poales > Poaceae > Triticum > Triticum dicoccoides. The sequence goes on from NC_041380.1 coordinate 114,576,119, forward strand.
GAGCTCCATCGTCGGGTCCTGTTCTGTCTGCATGATCTCGCCCTCCTCGTGCACAACCATCTCTCGCTTTATTAGGGTCGGGGCATTACAAAGCTTTACTGTCATACTACTTCAAGGTGCATTAAATCAACACATGAAAGTATCAAAAGGAGAGTCACGGCATGCATGCATGCGTTGTAATTAATGCATCGGTAAATGCAAAATATTGAAATATATCGAGTGCAGTGCTTTGATGTGTTGCGTCAACTCGTACAAGACCGAGAAGTTTGATTACTACAATGCCCTCTCACCTTAACCGCACCTGTCTTTGGCTGCATGACAGGTGGGCCACCGGCCTGTCATGGACGCAAAGGCAGGAGCAATAAGTTAATGAAGCTACGTCCCTCCCTCGCCCATGAGCGTGGTGGCTGGCAGGACTAGGAGAAGCTTTTGTTCGCTACACGCTCTCCCTCCCGTACGCGGTGGACATGCAGTAGTTCAATCGGCGTCAGATGGCTAGAAGCATACTGTAGTACTCCTCCACTTCAGTAGTACCCCATCATTGGCCTTGTTTGAATCCACAGGTTCGAGTTAGTTTGGGTTAGTTTGGACTCAACTAACCCAAAAATATCCAAACATGAGGGTTAGTTTGGGTTAGATGCATCTAACTCATCCAAAAAATCTGACCCACCCAAGAGGTGCTTATTTGGGTTAGTTCTTCTCAGGACCACTAAAAAACACATTTTTCTCTTGCTCTTCCCGAGGCAGATCCCTCCTCACTTCCTCGAAGCTTCCTGTCCTCTCCCTCCCTCCCTCTCGCACTGCCCGTGAAGGTGCCTCGCCGTATCTGCGCTCCATCTAACCCTGCTATCCAAACACCTTTTTGGTTAGAGTTAGTTCAGGGTTAGTTCTGGGTTAGAATCTAACTCTAACCTCTAACTGAGTTAGAGTATCCAAACAGGGCCATTGTTCGACTTCCCGAAGAGGCGAAGAGCCAACTGCAGCCCGGACGCTCGTGTGGAAGTTTCATGTGTAGAGTAGTCTAGGATAGCGTGTACCGTGCATGTAAGCTTAAGGCCAGTTTGGTTCCAAATAAGTCACCAACTTATAAGTCGAAAAGTGAAAAAAGTGACTTATTTTGCCAAACAGACCCAACTTATAAGTGACCCCCTTTTGCATGGGTCCCATCACCTTTACATAAAAAACAAGGTGAGAAGGTGTGGTCAGTTGACTTATAAGTCAGATGACAACCAAACAGGCGTGACTTATAAGTCACTGGTTTTAAGTCACCTGACTTATAAGTCAGGTGACTTATTGGAACCAAACAGGCCCTAAAATCGTTGGGGTCGGCTCCATGCTATATTTTTGGTTAAAATAATCTTCTGGCCCTACCTGTCATCCCGGTGATTCTAGTTTGCACGCTCATCTGGTCAAGACAGGAATATATATTTTAATTTGTGGTGGGGTAAATGTTAGAAGTTGCAGCAAATGGAGTATTGTACACTACGGGTCTTTCAGCCAAGTTTAGAGGCAACCATGTGGGGCCAGTGCTATGATGTGTCGTGTCAACTCATACAACGAGGATAAGCTTGATTTTACTACTACTACTACACGCCTTCTCCCTCGCCCATGCGTGCGGTGGCTCGCAGACGAGGACATGCTTTTGCTTATCCCTCCCGCTCGCGGTGGACAGACATGCAGCAGTGGATTCGAACATGCAACAGTGGATTCGATACTGTAGAAGCAGTAGTAGTAACATGATTGTTCGTCTTCTCGAAGAGGCAAAGAGCCAAGTGCAACCCAAACATGGCAGTTGCGAACCTTGGAGCACGCATATAGCCAGGCTCTTGCATGAGCCAAAATTGTTATGTGGGCCCACTATTGTAGTACTACTTGCTAGTATAGCCCTGTAAACCAGAAAGGAGTATTTGCCTTTCTAGAGATTTCAACAAGTGACTAGACTACACCGAGACGGAGTACATATGGAGCAAAATGGGTGAATCTACACCGTAAATAAATACGTTGTTCTATCGTTTTCCTCTCGGCCTTGGCCGCGGTGCACAATATTGAGTATACTAGTACTATCATCTTGAAATTTACGAAGTCACCATAGGCACCTCGTCATCGACGGGAATGTCTCCTGACACGCGATAGACGCGAGCGGCAGTCGCCTCGCCTCCATAGGTGCTTGAATGCCAAGGAGGGAGAGGGTAGCGATTCCCGAGAAGTTGAACGTTCAATGATGCATCCTCAAATTACTCTACATGTAGAGGGAATTAATTAGAGAAGCAGAATAGAGCCAGCACAATGTGAATGCAACAGAGTTTGGATTCTCATATAAAGACCAAGTGACCAGGAGCCAAAAGCACCTATGGAGGTGATGGTCGCGAGCGGCAGTCGGCAGTGCCAAATCATCCAAGGCGCCGGCATGCGGCCCCGCACCGCGCAGCGTTTCTAGACGGTGCTGGCGACCGCTGGCGTCGTAGCCCTCACTGATGCCGGCCTCACCTCTCACATGGACGACATGATGGTCAACTTCATCCGCAAGTTCGCCGCCATCAAGAAGTGTGTAGCAAAAGCTCCTACTAGTCCTTCCAGCCACCACGCTCATGCACGAGGGAGGGACGCAACTTCATTGACTTACTGCTCCTGCCTTTGCGTCTATGACACGTGGGCCCAACAGGTGGTTGGCCCACCTGTCATGCAACCAAAGGCAGGTGCAGTTAAGGCACCGGAGCTCAGTCCGTGAGGGAGAGGGCGTTGTACGAGTTGACACGACACCTCAAAGCACTGCACTCGATATAAGTCTTTTTACACATTTCAAATGGACTACTACATACGGATGTATGTAGACATATTTTGCTTCGTATGTAGTCACTTTTTGCAATCTCTAAAAACACTTATATTTGGAAACAGAGGGAGTACAACGCATGCATGCATGCCGTGACTTCCCTTTTGATACTTGCATGTGTTGATTTGATGCACCTTGCCAAATTTTGACTATAAATTTAACTAACCAAATTTTCATGCATGTCACAAAAAATTAGGGTTATTTGGATTGTGACAATGTTTGTCTTATGTTGCCACATTATTTTTCCCACACTTGCCACACTTGCCTAACTTGAGTTGCTCAAATTGTTAGACACACTTTGGCTTGCCTAAGGGAATCTTGCCACACTTTTTGTGTCTATGACATGTGGGGTTCACTGCTAATAAAAAATTTCGTGTCTTAGGTGTGGCTAATAAAAAAGACTTATATTTAGGAATGGAGGGAGTAGAAAATATAAATAATAATGCATGTTGGGGCAACCCATGTTTCTGATAATTTTAGCCGTGGGCTTGTTCACAATTTTTATGAGGGGGTGGTTGTTCATTTAATGGAGGGACTTGTACCAAACTTGAATGATACAAAGTGCAACCTGGCACACCATAACACCACTTGGAACAAGCAGGTAGCTATCTCAAAAACAATCAACAACTAAAAAAACGGCGACTTGGCACGTAGTACACAATTTTAAACGATTGTTTTGATGGAGTGAAAAAGGAAAACTACCCCACTACGTATATATAGCCCGGAGCCTCCATGCTTGCTTGCTAGGGTTGCTCTATTCACACACTCTCATCCTCTCCAGATCTAAACAAGATAGGGGTGGTAACACTGTCTTTCTCCCTTCAAAAAACAATGTCTTTCTATCCTCACCGCTGGTTACAGATCCGGACGTATCCCCCTCCGCCGGTGGAGGGGAGGAGGGGCAGCGTTTAGGCCGTCATCGATAGCGAGGGAGGAGACCCACTGCCGGCCGCACCGTTATCTCTGGCCGAGTGCCGGCGCGAGAGGTCCTCCGATCCCTTCATCATTTCCCTAGTGTGGGCGGATCCGGCCTCCCGCCGCCCACCTATCCACATCCCGACGACCTTCAGGTATATCTTCCTTCGAAACCGCCTTAGCTCTACTTCCCCAGCTCGCTACGTCGCTGCATGTGCATCATTTTCTACCTCTCAGCCCCTCTCGATCGGATGGTCCGACGTCACCTATTTTTTTCTTCTATTGTTAGAGGTAAAGCTACTTCATGGAGTCGAATCTTGTACTTGGTTCAAACAAGAAATAAAGTGGGGGTGGGGGAATTTAGAATGTAGTACATCGGACTTGGTACAAACAGGAAGGAAAGGGGGTGAAAGTAGTACAGATTGGTCATCCAACCAGTCTCTTGGTCGAAAAGGGAAATATAGGGGTAACACCGTACATAGTGGTATGACCAGGACTAGATTTGCTATCCACATATAGGAGTAGGTGGCTAGAGTGAACAAAAATGGGGCCAACCTAGATATGTTTCTTGTATGTTTGTTTCTCGGGGCAACAAACTATGAATCACCTCTTTATGCCCCTGTTTACGTACATGGTGCTGGACTGCTGGTGCACCCACTATCCCATGCCCTTATACCAAATATTTAGCTGTTCTTAATCTAATGCCCCTGGTAAAAATGAAGCCATGCCACTGTTATAAGCCATGACAAGTTTAGCCAAATGTTTTTGCCTGTAATTGTTTGAGACTCTGACTGTTTCCTCTATAGCTTTTTATGCAAACAGGGATATCCATTTCACCTGGTTGCTATTGTGACCTTTTGCTGCACTGCACAAAACTCTTCTTAAAAGAAGTGAATTTTGTGTTGTTTAACTGGAATGTCAGAATGGAACAGTTGGTTCATTTCGGTGGAACTGCACAAAGGGAGATCTGTGTTCCAATCCTCATCATCCATATTGGCACCCGTAACCTTCCTTTAGGTAAGAATGATATTTAATGCATGTGTTCATCTCTATTTTGCGACTGCCATGAGAAAATAATGCTATCTTTTACTAGTACACTTGTACTCCCTCACTGACAAAAACAATTCTGAAATAGAAGGCCAATCATGTACTTGGTTTCACCAACTAGTGAGGAGACTGAGAAATAGAGCATGAAGAGGAAGAAGAAGAAGAAGAAGAAGATGATGAAGAGTAAACAGTGCCAAGGCGATCTTGCTGAAGCTAGAGGCCTTAGTCGAGGCCATTCAAGGGCTCCGGCAATGACTACCTTACATGTGAGACAATCCTCCAGGGAGCCCTTACACTTCTGCTATCTCACTTAATTAATTAGGAGTGCTTAAGTACCACTAACTTATTGCTGCCTAATTTTCCTGTTGGAGTTAAACAAATCTTTAGTAGCACCCTATGCTGAATCATGTACGTGTGTATGTTTGTCTATGAGGTGAATCATCTGGTGGAGGAGGGAGGGAATGCTAACTTTACACATTAAGATAATGAGGGTGCTTCTATTTGTTAGTGTATGTTTCATCAACTAGTCCCACTATTATAGTAATCTCACTCTCTCAATATATGTGCCAACAGGGATGCTCGATTTTGGTGAAACTGCACAAAAACTTTGGGTGCTTCATTGCCTCGACAGCTTGCTTGCTTTCCTGTTAGTCGCTAATCTCGGCTTGCATTCTTCCTTTGCTATCAGTCGCTTGTCTTATCTAGGCTTCCAGTCAAAGGAAATAGTAATTGATATGCTACCTCACACAAGTTGGTACTGGTCTTTATCCTGATTATTGTGCTTGTCATATGTATTGGTAATTTGGTATTGTGCTACTGTTTGCCGATTTCATAAAGGAGTAACTTGGAGCCTGAACTCGCAGGCAAATCATTACATCTGGTGATTTCAGTAGAACTGCACAAAAAGATTAGATGGACAGGTACTTATGCTGCTGCTATGTACTCCAAAGTTCACTCAGACAAGCATCGATGTTGACAAGAAGTGCCTATATTCATTCGAGTATCAACCGGTGTCAACCAATTGCCAAACTCCAAGTATTAGGAGAGTGAACGCCAAAAATATTGCTTGGCGCATAGCCCAGAAAAATGCAGTCTAGTCTTTGGTCCCAACTTGTGCCTTTTGGTTATCTGCACATATGGTAGCGAACCGTATGGCATGGAGTCTAAAGATTCCAGACAAGTTGGTTGACGCGTATATTCATCTCGCACTTAATCAGTCTGCACGCCAGGGATGCTCCATTTCAATTGAACTACACAAAAAATTTGGGTGGTTCATTTTCTCAACCGCCTCCTTTCTCATCTGCAATGTAGAATTTTGGCGAGATACAGGACCAAGATGAGCCAGTAAACTAGTTGGATGAAAGTAGTGGCCAAGTTGCTCAAACCTCCCTTAGCACGAGGCCACTATTTGAGGATAAACCTACAAGCAAAGTTCAGATTGTCTGTGCTACCTCTTATGTACTCGAAAGTTTACTCGTAGAAGCATTAATTTTAGCAAGAAGTACCTCCGACTGAACACCATTTACTAGTCTGCAATGTAGAATTTTGGCGAGCTACAGGACCAAGATGAGCCAGTAAACTAGTTGGATGAAAGTAGTGGCCAGGTTGCTCAAACCTCCCTCGGCACGTGGCCACTATTTGAGGATAGACCTACAAGCAAAGTTCAGATTGTCTGTGCTGCCTCTTATGTACTCGAAAGTTTACTCGTACAAGCATTAATTTTAGCAAGAAGTACCTATGACTGAACACCATTTACCAGTCTGTACCCTAGGTAATTAAAGTTCGTCCATGGATCATATTGGCTGTGATCTCAATCATTTGGATGCATAAACATACTGAACATGTGTATATCTGAATCTTTTTGTGAATTATCTATGGATATTGTTGTGTGATCTATCAATCATTTGGATCCATAGACATGCTGAACTTGTGTATATATGAATCTTTTGAGTTGTGGATAGTGGATGTTGGCTATGAATAGGAACGTGTCCTGTGAACCTGAGTTTGATACAAATGTTTACCTTTTCTGTTGTGCTTGTGTGTGAACTTGTTAGTATGCCTACTATGGGGTATGTGACGTGTGGGTGTCAACGGCACACCTTCTTTCTGAGAAGAATTGCACCTGCTTTGTTAGGGTAGCAACGATGCATCAGCTATTTTTAATCTTTTTGCTCTATCTTGCCCCCTCCCCCGCTCAACCCCCGTCGTAATGTTTTCGGCCTCAAAACAAACATAGTACTGCGTTGTTTTGGGGGCTTGGTGAAAAACCGAGTGCTAGTTTCTGTAGGTTGGCCCGCCCAGCAAATGGGCTACTACTCCACGACGGACTGGGAGGCTAAAAATACAAGTTGTATGGTACAGAGGCAAGTAAAAAACGCCATCGAGAGCCATCCACTGAAGAAAAAAATCTCTCCTGATGTGCTTCTTCAGTCGTGCCACCGGCCCCCTCTATAATCCAGTTCGCTCGGGGATCTGGTATCATTTTTTTCCAAAGGGCGAACAAGTATCAGCTAGGCCTAGGTTTTGTATTTTAACATGTGTAACCCACGACATACGGGTGACAGTGGTTTCAACTTATTTTTTGAGGTCCATACCGGCCTATGGGCTTTTTCTTAAAGATCAGCAACCCAATTTATTTTTTAACCACATTATATATATTTATATTATTACTATTGTCGTATATTTTATAGAGACTTATATATACATTATGAAAACATCCCATGTGTTATTAACTTATAAAAGTAAATGTTTAACAGAAGTTGGCAAGGAAAATCCTGGTTGTTTTTGACTCACAGGCAAGGAAAATCCTTGTGATTGCGTACAAAAGCTTGCAAAGATTTTAAGGACCAATGTAATAATAACACGCTCATTTTTATTTTGAGCAATAACTCGCTAATTTGTTAATTATGTATATAAAAAATGTGCCTCTCCGGTTTATTTTTGATATTAATTGCTCCTTCTAACATAACATTATATATATAACGAGCCCAGCTAATTCGTGTATTTGAAGCAAGTGCAAATGGGTTGGGATGTCTTAGATAATATAAATGGGCCGCATTGATGCAAAATTATTCGTTCACCCAACCCAGCAAATGGACTGTACATTCTAGAAAACATGGGTTAAATATATGCCACATTTTTGTAGGCTGACATGTGGGCCAATAGGTCGAAGCCTACGCAGGGTGTTGTCAACTTGGTCAGCATGCACCTTCAATCTCTCGTCGTCTTCCTCCAGCGTCGCTGGCACTGCCTGGTCCGGCCTCTGGCGGCTAGCGGCTCTGCTTAGCATGCATCGCTGCGAAGCGCTACCCCACCGCCGGCCAGGCTATCCCTCCACCCCTCCACACCTCCTATTATTCCCCATCGATTGCAGCCCCACATCGCACCAGAACCAGTTATAACCCTTCTCCTCCACTCAATCTATGACTCCACTACCATGTCTTCCCATCTCCGAGTCGTTCCCATACGGGGCCTCGCTGTCGTCCACCGCCTCGCTGCACTCGGTGTGGCATGGTCAACAAATGAGAGTCATCAGAAGAGGACTGTACGTGGAGAGCCCGACGGCTGGGACCCACGAGGTCCAAGGTCGCACGCAAGGAAAGTTCCTCCTTATTAAGCTGAAAAAATGTTTCCTCCACCTGACAGCTGGGACCCACCGGCTGTATCTTCACACGAAAGGAAGTGCCTCCTTGTTATGCGAAAAAAATATTCCTCCCGTTGACAGTTGGGACCCGATAGATTTGGTGGCTGACTTGTGGGCCTACTGAGTGGACGTGTACGCAGGGCTTTGTCAACTTAATCAACAAATGATTCTAGCAGCTGGACCGTTGGATGTTAATCCAATAGCCGTGCTCCTTCTTCAACCTCTGTTCTTGCTCCTGTCTCCCGTGGGCGGCACCGCGGCTGTGCTGCCGCGCACCCAAACCAGTCAAGTTTCCCACTCCTCTCCATCTGCGACTCCACTGCCCCGTCTTCCCCATCTCCGGGTCATTCTTGTCTAGGGCCTCGCTGTCGTCAACCGGCCTTTGGTGCGCTTGGCACAATGTGGTCAACAACCGAGAGTCATCAGAACATGACTGTACGTGAGAGGCTGACAGTGGGGACACACCATGCCCATGGACGCATGCATGCAACGGAACGCGGCGTGGTCAACATGGTCAAGGAACGACTTCCATCGGAAGTGTACTGTCCGTGGAGAGGCTGACAACTGGGTCCACAGCTGCAGCAAAGAAGTGCCTCCTTATTACACGAAAAATTATGATTCCTCCACCTAACAACAGGGACCCACCGGACGGGCCACCGTATTTTGCAAAAAAAAACGTTTCCCCCTGACTGCTGGGACCCACCGGACGAGTCACCGTATTTTGCGAAAAAACGTTCGCCCCGCTGTCAGCTCGGACTCACCGGAAGTGCCTCCTTATTACGCACAAAAAAATGAATACTCCCCTTGCTAGTTGGGACCCACCTTGGTGGGTGGCTGACTTGTGGGCCTACTAAGTTGACGGGGACGGAGTGGTTTGTCAACTTAGTCAATATGAACGATTCTAGCTCTAGTGACCGTACGATGTCCATCCAACAGCCGTAGTGCTTCCTCAACCTCTGGTCTTCTTGCTCCAGCCGCACAAAGCAGCACCGGGCGTGCCGCATGCTCCTGCCTCCTGTGGCCGGCTGTGCTGCCGCGGAGACCTCACTGCCCCCTACTATTCCCACTGCTGGCCAGGCCCTGCGGCGACGGCATCCTCACACCATAGCCGAACCAGTGAACCCTCGTACTCCTCTCCGCACCGGCTTCCACTGCCGCGTCTTCCTCAACTCCGCGTCGTCCCCTTCCTAGGCCTCGCCGTATTCCACCGCCCAGGTGCTCTCGGTGCGGCGTGGTCAACGAACGACTTCCATCGGAAGAGTACTATTCATGGAGAGGCTGACAGCTGGGTCCACGGCCGCAGAAAGGAAGTGCCTCCTTATTACGCGCAAAATAATTATTCCTCCACCTGACAGCGGGGACCCACCGGACAGGCCACCATATTTCACAAAAAAAAACGTTTCCCACTGACTGCTGGGATCCACCAGCTACATCTTCGCATGCAAGGAAGTGCGTCCGGGCAAAAAAAACGATTCACCCCTTGACTGCTAGGACCCACTAGCTACATCTTCACACGCAAGGAAGTGCGTCCGGGCAAAAAAACGATTCGTCCCCCTGACTGCTGGGACCCACCAGCTACATCTTCGCATGCAAGGAAGTGCGTTCGAGCAAAAAAACGATTCGCCCCCTGACTGCTGGGACCCACCAGCTACATCTTCGCACGCAAGGAAGTGCCTGATAGTTGGGACCCACCTGGTCGAAGCATACGTAGCATTGTCATTCTGGTAGCGAACGTGTACATACATACTGGTCAATGTAGAGGCGCGCACGTGTCGTAGTAGAGGCGCGCACATAGCATGTACACGTACGTACAACGGCCAGGGTGCAAGAAAGTAAGTACGGCCACGTACGTACATACGGGCGGGGTCTCGAATGCCTACTCGCGCGTACGTATGGCCAGGGCTCGTGTACATGGCTGGGTCGGAACGAAGAAACATTGTCGTCATCGCGTTCATGGGGAGCCAACCGGCTGGGTCGGAACGGAATGCATCGTCGTGTTCATCGGGGGGCTTGGACGGAACAGGCGATGGAAATGAGGCATGGCGTACCGCAGAACGGAGGAAACGACCTTGTGTTCGACCGACCACGTTCGAAATGGGATCCTGTTCATCGGGAGGGGTCTGGCGTACCGCAAAACGGAGGAAACGGACCTCCTACGGTTGAAACGGGGGTCCTATTGATCGGATCCACATGCTTGTAGAGAGGCTCCACTTCAGCACTACCACGTGACTTCACAAACGTGGTGCCTTCATTTCTGTGCCTTACGTCCATGCACCCACGTGCCTCACGTGACACTTGCCGAGACTCTTACATACCCTATAGTGCCACACCCACATGACTTCACAGTCGTGGTTCTCTAACCGAGTAGTCAGACCCATGCCTCTGCTGCCAGACTTTTTGTGCATACAGAGAGTGCACACCAGTGACTTGAGAAAACACACGTACGTGCCTGTTGTGGATTCATCTTTTCTGCCTTCCGTGCCTGAACCCACGTGCCTCACGTGCCTAACGTAACATGCGCTGTGACTCTTACATGGTCCCACTGCCACGCCCGCGTCGCTCCTGAGACTTTACAACCGTGCCTCTTTAACCAAGAATTCTAACACACGCCTCTCCCAACGCACTCTTGTACATCCACAGGGTTGATACCTGTGCCTCGAGAAGCAGCATGGCCGTGCCTGTGTTGGCTTCATTTCCGTGACTCCGATGCTTACATCCACGTGCCTCACGCGACACTTGCCTGTCCCGTGGTTCTCTAACTGCCTGTAGAACCCACAATTCAATGCCTCCTGTGCCTGCATCTACGTGCCTGTAGAACCTTCACTTCCGTGCCTCATGTGCCTGCATCCACATGCCTGTAGAGAGGCTCCACTTCGGCACTACCACGTGACTTCACAAACGTGGTGCCTTCATTTCTGTGCCTTATGTCCCTGCACCCACGTGCCTCACGTGAGACTTGCCGAGACTCTTACATACCTCGTAGTGCCACACCCACATGACTTCACAACCGTGGTTCTCTAACCGAGTAGTCGCGGACCCATGCCTCTGCCGCCAGTCTTTTTGTGCATACAGAGAGTGCACACCGGTGACTTGAGAAAACACACGTACGTGCCTGTTGTGGATTCACCTTTTCTACCTTCCGTGCCTGAACCCACGTGCCTCACGTGCCTAACATAACATGCTCCGTGACTCTTACATGGTCCCACTGCCACGCCCACGTCGCTCCTGAGACTTCACAACCGTGCCTCTTTAACCAAGAATTCTAACACATGCCTCTCCCAACGCACTCTTGTACATCCACAGGGTTGATACCCATTCCTCGAGAAGCAGCATGGCCGTGCCTGTGTAGGCTTCATTTTCGTGACTCCAATGCTTACATCCACGTGCCTCACGCGACACTTGCCTCCTGAGCCTGCGTCTACATGCCTGTAGAACTTGCACTTCCGTGCCTCTTGTGTCCGCATCCACATGCCTGTAGAGAGGCTCCACTTCAGCACTACCACGTGACTTCACAAACGTGGTGCCTTCATTTCTGTGCCTTACGTCCCTGCACCCACGTGCCTCACGTGACACTTGCCGAGACTCTTACATACCCCGTAATGCCACACCCACGTGACTTCACAACCGTGGTTCTCTAACCGAGTAGTCGGACCCATGCCTCTACCGCCACACTTTTTGTACATACAGAGAGTACACATATGTGCACAACCTGACACTTCCCGAGACTCTTACGTGCCACGTAGTGCCACACCCACGTGACTTCACAACCGTGGTTCTCTAACCGAGTACTTGGACCCATGCCTCTGCCGCCACACTTTTGTGCATCCAGAGAGTGCACATACGTACGTGTGGTGCCTGCATTTCTGTGCCTACACGTACATGCACCCACATGCGCAATGTGACATGCGTGGCTCCTGAGATTTCACAACCGTGCCTTTGTAACCAAGCATCCTGACACGTGCGTCTGCCACTGCACTCTTTTTGCATCCGCACGGTTAATACCCCATGCCTCGAGAAGCCACAAGTCCGTGCCTGCGTTGCCTGGAATGTCGTGCCTCTTGTGCCTACATCCACGTGCCCAACGTGACACTTGCCGCGACTCTTACGTGCCCCGTAGTGCCACACCCATGTGACTTCACAACCTTGGTTCTCTAACCGAGTACTCGAACCCATGCCTCTGTTGCCACACTTTTTGTGCAGCCAGAGAGTGCGCGTACGTGCCTGTGGTGCCTTCACTTTTGTGCCTTACGTCCTTGCACCCACGTGCGCAACGTGACACTTTCCGAGACTCTTACGTGCCCCGTAATGCCACACCCACGTGACTTCACGACCGTGGTTCTGTAACCGAGTAGTCGGACCCATGCCTCCGCCGCCACATTTTTGTGCATCCAGAGAGTGCACACCCGTGACTTGAGAAAACACACGTACGTTCCTGTTGTGGATTCACCTTTTCTGCCTTCCGTGCCTGAACCCACGTGCCTCACGTGCCTAACGAAACATACACCGTGACTCTTATATGGTCCCACTGCCACACCCGCATCGCTCTTGAAACATCACAACCATGCCTCTTTAACTGAGCATTCTAACACATGCCTCTGCCACCGCACCGCCTGTAGAACCTACACTTCCGTGCCTCCTGTGCCTGCATCTATGTGCCTGTAGAATCTGCACTTCCGTGCCTCATGTGCCTGCATCCACATGCCTGTAGAGAGGCTCCACTTCAGCACTAGTCTCAACACTAAAAATAATAATAATACTTTAGCACACAAAAAAACCCAAGCCAAGCATAACGAATCTTGATGCTCAAATGGACGGTTGAAGATTAGAGACGGTTCGATGGTTTCCATCTCTCCCTCCCTCTTCTACTAGCTTGCTTCCCCTTCCGCAAAGTAAATCTCGAAACCTTCATCACTCCAGCACGCTCTCCTCCTTCCTTCTGCACACAAACACAAATTCAAAATTGAGTTCGTGTCACCAGACAACCGCCACCGCGTTCGCCAACCACCCTCAAATCCGACATACACACAGCCACACACTGCCCGCGACAACACCAATAACCCCGCCGAATGCGGCGACCGACGGCGAGGACTTCAACAGCGGCGGCGGAAATCGTAACAAAAAAAGAGCAACGACACAATAAGCGGATGGAAGCGAAGAACACCGCACAAGTAATTGATGGTAATTATCATTCTATCCCACTCCATTCCACCGGGTAGATCATAGTGATTTTTCCACTTCCAGGAACAGCAACCCTAGCCACCGCTACCAAGGAGTTTTCCAATAACCTAAGTCAATTTGCCTAACAAATTGAATTAGCGTAGAGATGAGATTTAATAGAAATGCTAATGCTCTCCGCCCTGGAATTTTCGCCATACGATTTGTGCTCAAAGGTAAAAAACCTGAAACATCAGTAACTAGAATACATCGATAGATCCAAACCCTGCAAGCATTCTGAGAGGCCAAACCTGATAGCCGTACGAGATTTTCTACATCCCTTGTCCCGTCAATGTAACCGTTTTTCAAATTAAGAGCCTCTGGTGTGAAAAACCGTGAACAAAGAATAGGTGTACCCTATGCTTCTAGGGTAAAACAACCCATGCCTCTCTATACATGCAAATTTGTTTTCACACCACGCAGGGTTTTTTCCTGTGACACTCGACTCTGCTTCTAACACCTGCCCATTTTTATGCAGCAATGACAAATCCTCACGAAGAAGCTAAAACCCAACAAAATACTGATGAAGACCCTGCTAAAGAGCATGCAATCCAGCAAGCTCCTGTCAAAGGTTTGAGCAAAAGTGTCCACTGTCCATCTACAAAAAACTATATTGAGACATTAATAACTTAACTTCTATCCTTGACAACAATAACTTAACTATGTCTACAAATAAAACTACTTGCCACTTTTTTCATATTTCTTTATAGAAAACATTAAAAATGTTCACACACTATCTTATTTTTAATTCGAAAACAGTTTAACTTACCCAATAAATCTTCAACTATCATTGATGATATTCCTCCCATTATGAAATATCACCTGCAGAGTGCATTTTTGTCTTAGAAAATGCTTCACCCTAACTTCAGTTCCCCAGCTGCACTGATAACCATAATTAATATTTTCTTCCGTCCCCTGATTAGCTCAATCGGTAATAGTAGTAATAACCTTTCTTAACCCAATTAATGAAAACTAAAAATCCCCTTTGGGAGTTTCACATTCCTTATGCATAATCGTGGAAGATATATATTTTAAATGTGTATCAATTATTTTCGGACAAAAGAATATCCTTTTTTGTTACCTAGTCATTATACAGGACACGAAGACAGTGATATTGAAAGCGCAAAAACACACATCATGTCTCCGCGTTCGTCAGAAAAGGACACAGAACAAAACATGAGGACCAAACCACCTGCGGCAGAAATGGTAACTTACACCAGGCTCAACAGGATTAAACATCTAGCAACTAGCAAAAAAAAGAGAAAATCATATACCAGCACTATTTTTACTCCCGGAGCAAAAAGGCAAAAGCAGAAGGACAATGCTGAAAACATCGTCGACACTAGTACCTTGCAGCCTCAACCATTAACTCTAATGGTACTTTAGCCAACAACACCTACCGCCACGATGAAACAAGGTGAACCCAAGAAGAAAAACAAACAACAAAGGGTAGAAAAAGAACAAGACGATACCAACAACAAAGGTTCCGATACCAATGATGACAACGATGACAGAGAACATGATGCAGATTTCATTCCTACAGACGGCGATGATGCCGAAGAGCACCACAGCGACGCAGAACATGATGACAATGTAAAAACACACTTATGTACTAATTTTGAATACCACTATTCAGCACTCGGGATCTAACGTTCCTTTCTAACAAAACCCTAATTTTTTCTTCTTCTGAAACAACCCAAATCAGGCCAGAAGGACAGAAAGAGGAGAAAGACAAGAGGAAAAGAATTGGCAGCACCAATAGTTGATGAAGAACAACAAAAAACAAACGAAGAGAAATTGCAAATCAAGGCAGGGGCAGCATGCGCTGATGTCAAGAAAGCATGGAATTTACTTAAAGACCGTCACAAGCAAGATATTAGGACGACCAAATTTGGCAGCATAGATAACTGCAAAATAACGGGCTCCATCTGCAGGCCGCTTGCAGCACATATCTACGACAACCTAGACATAGAAAGCATGACAATAACCTTTGGTGATGGTACCGAAGACAAAAAAAATCAAGATTACCAAGGAAGCTATACACAAGGTGTTTGGATACCCAAACGAGACGGAAAAGTCAGCACCAAGGCCAGCGAAGAGCCCAACTTCAATGAAAGAACTGATGTCAGACCTTGGCTTCAAACCTACAAATTTCATGCCAAAAAGAACTGTTCACGAAGCTAAAAAATTGGTGGAACTAGATGACGAACAGTCAAACAGGAAATCAGTTAAAATATTTTTCCTTATTTTTTTCCACAGCGTTGTCTGCGGGTCAAGCGCCGCTATCTTCTCCCGACAAGCTATAATGGTAGAGGACATGGACTATCTAGAAATGGCAAAGATGGATTTCTGTGAGGTAATCGTCGAAAGTATTAAGGAAGGAGCCAAGATATGGCAGAACCACATAAATTTGCCTCAAGAAGAAAAGAACAAAAAGCAGGTCAATGGTTTGGCACAGGGGCCAATAATCATGTACCTCAACTCCCTGCTGCTGCCAACCAACACAAAAGAAATGAGGAAGATTGCAAAGATAATGGACAAGACCTCATTACCACGAGCAAACCATCTCAAAGAGAGTGACCTAGCAAAAATAGCTAGAGTAGGCATGAAAAGGGACGGAAAAGCACGACCAGATGACTACGAATTTGGCAAAATACAGGTATAGCTATATTGTACATAAATCAGTCCTTCCCTTTTTGAAAACAGTTTCCATTCTAATCAACTCCATTCCACCGAAACGATGCAGACATGGAAAGGAACAGCAGAGAGTATCTTCTATGACAGCACATCATCAACTTCGTCTTTAGTTCACCAAATAGCAGGAGAACATCGCAAACAACAGCAACACCAGAACACAACCAAACTACTACCACCTCCACCCAAATGTCGGCGCGAACCACGTGTCGGCACCAGTGGAACTAGGGAACTAAACAAAAGCATCAGCACAGGACCAGAAGAAAGATTCCAAAGGATAAAGAAATTTTTGGAAAAAGTGCTCCATGAAGCAGAACAGATACCCGCAGTAACCACCAGGGCTAAACACCAATGCAATAAAAAGAAGAGAGATTGGATGAAAAAAACAAGAACTCAGTCGTGCAACAAACAATTGCCCTGATGGATACTTTAGAACAACTCAGACAATTTCAAGACATAGTTTGCACAAGGTACCTGATAGACAACACGACCCTGCAGACATTAGAGCAAGCAGATCCAGCAGCCTCAAGTAGACTAGCCGATGAAATCATAGCCACTACAAAACCAAGAGAAAGGAGAAAAAGAAAGAAAGAAAGAAAGAAAGAAGAAGAAGAAGAAGAAGAAGAAGAAGAAGGAGCGGGAGAAAGAAGGACAATAAACAATGAAGAAACCAATAGATTGCAATCCTACATGTCCTATTATTCTTGGTAGTCCTAGTAGGATTCCACCTCCCATATGGAATAGGAGAAGAGGAAGGGAAAAGGAGAAGGAAGGAAGGGGGCGCCCCCCTTCCCTAGTCCAATTCGGACCAGACCAAGGGGAGGGGTGCGGCCACCCTTGAGGCCCTTTTCCTTCTTTCCCATATGGCCCAATAAGGCCCAATACGTATTCCCGTAACTCTCCGGTACTCCGAAAAATACCCGAATCACTCGGAACCTTTCCGATGTCTGAATATAGTCGTCCAATATATCAATCTTTACGACTCGACCATTTCGAGACTCCTCGTCGTGTCCCCGATCTCATCCGGGACTCCGAACTCCTTCGGTACATCAAAACTCATAAACTCATAATATAACTGTCATCGAAACCTTAAGCGTGCGGACCCTACAGGTTCGAGAACAATGTAGAGATGACCGAGACACGTCTCCGGTCAATAACCAATAGTGGAACCTGGATGCTCATATTGGCTCCCACATATTCTACGAAGATCTTTATCGGTCAGACCGCATAACAACATACATTGTTCCCTTTGTCATCGGTATGTTACTTGCCCGAGATTCGATCGTCGATATCTCAATACCTAGTTCAATCTCGTTACCGGCAAGTCTCTTTACTCGTTCCGTAATACATCATCCTGCAACTAACTCATTAGTTGCAATACTTGCAAGGCTTAAGTGATGTGCATTACCGAGAGGGCCCAGAGATACCTCTCCGACAATCAGAGTGACAAATCCTAATCTCGAAATACGCCAACCCAACAAGTACCTTCGGAGACACCTGTAGAGCACCTTTATAATCACCCAGTTACATTGTGACGTTTGATGGCACACAAAGTGTTCCTTCGGTAAATGGGAGTTGCATAATCTCATAGTCATAGGAACATGTATATGTCAAGAAGAAAGCAATAGCAACAAACTAAACGATCAAGTGCTATGCTAACAGAATGGGTCAAGTCAATCACATCATTCTCCTAATGATGTGATCCCGTTAATCAAATGACAACTCATATCTTTGGTTAGGAAACATAACCATCTTTGATCAACGAGCTAGTCAAGTAGAGGCATACTAGTGACACTTTGTTTGTCTATGTACTCACACATGTATTATGTTTCCGGTTAATACAATTCTAGCATGAATAATAAACATTTATCATGATATAAGGAAATAAATAATAACTTTATTATTGCCTCTAGGGCATATTTCCTTCACATGCATCCCGGAAGGAAGTATGATTCCGGTCCTTCAAAAGAAGTACCATTCTTTACTGTTTTATACCATTAGTATTTGGCATATTTCCTAGATATTGTACCAAATAAGTCATATTTGAAGTTATATAATTAAGTGAGCCTATACTTTACTTACATTAGTTCTTCAATTATATGATTTACTGCAAAAAATAGGCCCCTATTTTGATATTCGCCCTGGGCCCCCAAATTTCTGGAGACGGCCCTGTATTACACCAATATAAATAAAGAATGAGTTCACAACAGTACCAAAAGTGGTGATTTATTTTCTTATACTAACGAAGCTTATGAGATTTTCTGTTGAGTTTCGTGTTGTGAAGTTTTCAAGTTTTGGGTAAGGATTTGATGGACTATGGAATAAGGAGTGGCAATATCCTAAGCTTGGGGATGCCCCAGAAGGAATTCCCTCTTTCGTCTTCGTCTATCAGTAACTTTACTTGAGGCTACATTTTTATTCACCACATGATATGTGTTTTGCTAGGTGCGTCTTGTATGACATGAGTCTTTGATTTTTAGTTTGCCAAAATCATCCTTGCTGTACACACCTTTTGAGAGGGACACGCATGAATCGTGATTTATTAGAATACTCTATGTGCTTCACTTATATTTTTTGAGCTAGGAAATTTTGCTCTAGTGCTTCACTTATATGTTTTTACAGCACGACGGTGGCTTTATTTTATAGAAATTATTGAACTCTCATGCTTCACTTATATTATTTCTAGAGTCTCTAAACAGCATGGTAATTTGCTTTGGTTATAAATTTAGTCCTAATATGATAGACATCCAAGGGGGTATAATAAAATCTTTCATATAAAGTGCATTGAATACTATGAGAAGTTTGATTCGTTATGATTGTTTTGAGATATAAATATGGTGATATTAGAGTCATGCTAGTGAGTAATTGTGGATTGTAGAAATACTTGTGTTAAAGTTTGTGATTCCCATAGCATGCATGTATGGTGAACCATTATGTGATGAAGTCGGAGCATGATTTATTTATTGATTGTCTTCCTTATGAGTGGTGGCCGGGGACGAGCGATGGTCTTTTCCTACCAATCTATCCCCCTAGGAGCATGTGCATAGTACTTTGTTTCGATAACTAATATATTTTTGCAATAAGTATGTGAGTTCTTTATGACTAATGTTGATTCCATGGATTATATGCACTCTCGCCCTTCCACCATTGCTAGCCTCTCTAGTACCGCACAACTTTCGCTGGTACCATACACCCACCATATACCTTCCTCAAAACAGCCACCATATATACCTACATATTATGGCATTTCCATAGCCATTCCGAGATATATTTCCATGCAACTTTCCACCGTTCCATTTATTATGACATGTTTCATCATTGTCATATTGCTTTGCATGATCATGCAGTTGACATCGTATTTGTGGCAAAGCCACCGTTCACAATTCTTTCGTACATGTCACTCTTAATTCATTGCACATCCCAGTACACTGCCGGAGGCATTCATATAAATTCATATTTTGTTCTAAGTATCAAGTTGTAATTCTTGAGTTGTAAGTAAATAAAAGTGTGATGATCTTCATTATTAGAGCATTAATATTGTCCCATGTGAGGAAAGGATGATGGAGACTATGATTCCCCCACATGTCGAGATGAGACTCCGGACGAAAAAGGCCAAAAAAGAGAGAAGGCCCAATAAAACAATTAGAGAAAAGAGAGAAGGGGCAATGTTACTATCCTTTTACCACACTTGTGCTTCAAAGTAACACCATGATCTTCATGATAGAGAGTCTCCTATGTTGTCACTTTCATATACTAGTGGGAATTTTTCATTATAGAACTTGGCTTGTATATTCCAATGATGGGCTTCCTCAAATTTCCCTAGGTCTTCGTGAGCAAGAGAGTTGGGTGCACACCCACACTACAAAGAAAAGACACAGCCGTGACATTTTGGGCCGAACGGATTTTTTATGTCATGCTTATGACACTTCTATGACGATAATTGTGACAAAACTCAGTATCATCATAGATGTGGTGGGCTCCTACTTCCATGACAAAAAATCATGACAGAAAATGGGCTTTTTGTCCTGGGCGGGCCGGAGATGCACCCGCATGACATTCTTTGGGCCGTCCATGACGGAAAAATCATAGTAGAAGCAAGGGCGAGGAAAATATTGGGGAGTTCCTGGTTACGGTGGGTGGTCGGGTCCGAGTGATGCATGGGGGTTTGCGCGTTTCTCTCGTACACGTACGCGTGTGTGTGTGAGGTGTTGCGCTGTAACTGAACCCGAGCGAGGCGTTGGGCTCTAACTGAACCCGAGCGATTGCACTAGCTACGCTACTGAACCCCAATCGATCCCTTGCTGTTAACTAAACCTGAGTGATTCCTTCACTACTGCTGCTAACTAAAGCCGATCGAAGCTGCCTCTTGATGAACAGTTCCCGGTGGGGGTTGGATGAACAGTTCCCGCTGGGGGTTGGATGAACAGGATCTCGTGGTAGTAGAGGCCGTTGCCGCTAGATGAACAGGACCCCGATCGAGGAGGCGTGGGGGTGGATGAATAGTAGCTGATGGAGGTACCCCGTACGTGGAGGGCTGGTTGAACAGGACCCCGTGGAGGGGCTGGTTGAACATGACCCCGTGGAGGGCTGGTTGAACAGTAGCCAGTGGAGCCTGGATGAACAGGACCCCATGGAGGGCTGGATGAATAGTAGCCGGTGGAGGCTGGATGAACAGGACTCCGTGGATGAATAGTAGCTGGTGGAGGCTGGAGGAAGTCAATGGTGGATGAACAGTACCAGGTGGAGGCTGGAGGAAGTCGACGGTGGATGAAGAGTAGCCTGTGGAGTCCCGTTTTGTGCTACACCACACCCCTCCCAATCAACAGGACCTCGTTTCGACTGTAGGTGCTCCAACACTAGTCCGTTTCCTCCGTTTTGCGGTATGCCACACCCCTCCCGATCAACAGGACCCCGTTTTGACCATACGTGGTCGAACACAAGTCCGTTTCCTCTGTTTTGTGGTACGCGAGACCCTTCCCGATGAACAGGACCCCGTTTCGACCGTACGCCGTCGAACAGAAGGCCCGTTTTCTCCGTTTTGGGGTATGCCAGACCTTGTTTCGGCTATTCCCTCCAAGCCGGTTGGCTCCCGATGAACATGACGTATTCCATTTCCTCTCGATGAACACGATGCATTCCGTTGCCTCCTCATGAACATGACACAGTTTATCCGTTCCGACCTAGCCGGTTGGCTTCTGATGAACAGGACGCCATTGTTGCCGTCTGTGGCCTCTCCATGTACACGAGCCCTGGCCGTATGTATGCATGAGTACGCGTTTGAGACCCCACCCGTATGTACGTACGTGTCCGTATTTTTTGGCATCTAGCTGTATGTACGTGTACACGATTTTGACTGGACTACCTGAACTGCCACCGCTCCTTACTCGGCCATGGTTCATCATGGCAGACAGACCGATCGACCGGTATGTACACAGACAACGCTATGTACGCTTCGACCGGGTGGGTCCCAGCTGTCAGGGGGAAGAATACTTTTTTTTCCCGTAATAAGGACGCACTTCCTTGCATGCGAAGATGTAGATGGTGGGTCCCAGCTGTCAGGGGGAGAAAACATTATTTTTAGTGCAAAAAGAATGTAGTTGCATGCATGCGCCCTTGGGCGTGGTTCGTCCCCACTGTCAGTCTCTCCACGTACAGTCATCTTCCGATGACTCTCGTTTGTTGACCACACCCCGCACCAAGCTGGTGGACGACAGCGAGGCCCGAGACTGGAATGCCCCGGATATGGGGAAGATGCGACAGTGGAGTCGCAGACGAAGAGGAGTGGGAAACTTGACTTGTTTGGGTGCGGGGTGGGCCTACACTCGACAGAGAATAACATGAGGTGCGGAGGAGTGGAGGGATGGCCTGGCCGTCAGCGGGGTAGCGTTTTGCAGCGAGGCATGCAAAATAGCGCCGCTAGACGCTGGAGGCTGGAGCAGGCGGTCCCGGCAGCGCTGGGTGAAGAAGACAAGAGATTGAAGAAGAATGCCGGCCGTTGGATGTAAATCCAACGCCTTGCTTAGGCTTCGACCTTTGTATTTTTATTTTTTGCGAAAGTGCTTAGATTTTGACCTACTGGCCCACATGTCAGCCAGTCCATTTGGTGGGCTGGGTGAAACAATGATGTAGCATCTATGTAGCCATTTATATATTATGGTAGAATTTAAAGCCCATTTGCATTTTTCTCGAAATCCGCGGACTTGCTGGGCTGGGTGAAAATATCATGTTGGGCTGGACGGAGAAATGTTATAAAAACATAAACACATGATTGCACGTCTATTACTGCATTGGTCAGTAAAATCTTTGCTAGCTTATGTACGCAATCATTAGGAGTTAACTTGCCAAGTTATATATAAACAATTATTATTATTATTTTGTAAGAACTTTCGATTTACGAAATAAAACATCATTTTAATTTGATGAGTTAATAGGACGTGGGGTATTATTATTTTTTAGGCTAGACGTGGGACAGTTGAGTTGGTTCTAGGGAAAAGTACTGGGAGAACACACATATTACATCGAAAAAGGAAGTGGGAGAAAATTCAGATATAGGATTAATAAAAACGAAAAATAAAGGAAGTGGGAAGGTCTATAAAATGGTTGGACGAATGACAGGTTTAACGGAACCTTATGTTCTCTCTATTATATATATATATATGTAATAAAATAAGATATGTGTATGTGTATATATATATATATATATATATATATACTATTATAGAAGGGAAAACATAGGTTTGGTTTTGCATTCTTATAGGAAAATAGAACTGAGTTGTGCGTCGTCTTGAAAAAACAAACATAACTTGGGCTGTTGATGTTATAGAAAAGCTAGGCTGGGAGGCCCATAGGCTGCTTGATACCTGCTGGATCCAAAAAAAGTTGAAACATGTCATGGGCTGCCCATGTTAAACAACAAAACCTAGGCCATGGACATGGTGGGCATGGGACTGTCAGCCTCTCGACGAACAATCTTCTCCCGATTCCTCTTGTTTTGTTGACCATGTTGGGAACGACAGACGGCGGCGCCGCAGTGAGAGCACCAAGGCGGAGGACGACGTCGAGACCTAAGACCGAATGACCCGGAGCGGGGGAAGACGCAGGTTGAGGGGGGTATGAGGGTTGACTTGTTCGGGTGTAGGGTGGGTCGATGGAGTTGCCGCTGCCGGACAATGTGTGGGAGTAGAGGGATAGCCTGGCCAATGCCATAGGCTATGATGGGTCACCAAGGCATGCGTGGCAGCGCCCCCAGACGCTGTATAGGAAGAGGACGAAAGATTGAACAAAATAAAGAAATACAAATGGATAGGTGGTTGGTCCCATATGTCTGTGTACGAGACCTGCTGGGTCCACCTGAGAAGGGGAATATGTTGGGAGGAAGGAGATTCGAAGCATGACAACTGAGTGAACTAGTTACATACATAAGAAAATAGCCACTAAAAAAGCAAACAGGTTAATGGGTTCCTAGAAGAAATGTTTCAGGCAAAACATATAATTATGACACATGGGCTAACGCATGAAACACTCAGATGATAAAGGTGCTTAAACATATAAAGTACAACATCTAGACCTTCCTGGCATGCTTGATCATGATGCTACAGCTGTCCATGTACTCGTCGGTTACGGGAAGCAGACACGCCCTCATGTCCAAGATCCGCATGTACATGTCGTAGCATGCGTATGCGTCCTTGACCGCGTAGGTATGTAGGCTAGATTCATAGGTACCTCCCACATGTTCAGGGCCTTGGTATCATTGTCTTCTTTCATGTTAGCGTAGCAGAGGTAGATGATGGTCTCAGCGAGGTCAACCATGGAGTCCTCCTCCTACCCGTTGCCGATGATCTTGTATTGCTTCTGGATGTTGACAAGCTTGTTGCACTAGATGGACGAATCGTCGCGTTCTTCCTTCTATCCACCATAGCGAAGGTGTAGTCGGCGCTACCGATGAAATTGGCGAATGCTCCAGAACCTATGATGGCCCTACTGTAGTGGTAGACAAGAACCTCGCCCCGCACGCATACCTGGGCGACGATGATCTGTTGGTCCCTGTTGAGAGATGAACGGACGGGTACAAGGTCTAGTTCTGCGACCTTGTGCTTTCTCATCCTGTAGGTACTTCTTGAACTCGGTGAGGTAGAGCTTCACCGAGTCCGGATCGTTGGTGTACATCACATTCAACTTGGTGCAGCCATGGGACTGAATGGCGAACTCAAAGGTGAACTCCTTGCTGAAGTTCATATCTAGAAGGCTCACCCCTCAGATTGCCATTGGACTCTCTTCAAGTGAACGAGTGGGTAGTCGATGGCAGTAGTTCGTTTTTCGGCTCTTGGGAAACTAGATTCAACAGTAAACTGAGTGTGTACAGGCGACAACAGTTACTATCCCTCCCTCACCCGTTGCGTGCCTGGTAGAACATGCACCCTCGACACATTCAAATGTCTCCATTAAGAAACCTATTCCGGCCACAAGTCGGTTCACGAGCGGGTCTGTATTGGTACTGTAATAACAAGTGTTAGTGGTGACTTTACTTAAATTTAATTAGCTTTAATTGAAATTTATTCTTAAAACAAGCAATGCATTGGCTCGTTCTACCAGTGCCACGGGATCAACATGCCCAACAAATAGAATTATTATTCTCAGGATGCACACGATCAACACATTTGTCGCACTTTCACACAGATAATACAACCAAGTTTGAACTGTTTGTTATGGTTGCTATCCTCTGCATCATCATGCCGTGTTTCCCAGCTTGCAAGATTTAGAACCAACAAATAAGATTCAAATAATAAGTACAACAAAGATGCCTACACATCTCATTGATTCCCAGCTTGCAAGATTCAGAACCAACAAATAAGATTCAAATAATAAGTACAACAAAGATGCCTACACATCTCATTGATTCCCAGCTTGCAAGATTCAGAACCAACAAATAAGATTCAAATAATAAGTACAACAAAGATGCCTACACATCTCATTGATTCCCAGCTTGCAAGATTCAGAACCAACCCATTAGAGCCTTTTGATAAAGTGAATATCAGGATTAAATCCATCTTGGCTAGCCGTGTCATACAACCCAAGGACTTGGCGAATGCTCTTGACCATCACAACATCTGTAGTTGAGTATTCCTGTTTGCACATCACAGATAATAAAGAGCATGATTACTATAATAGTGGCACTAGTGGAAGTCAACCTACAGCTCCACTCGATGATTCAATTCATGCGACTTTTTCTGCAGTTTACCTGAAATGAAGCAAAGATTGCATCATTCATCTAGCAAGAAGTACTTGCTCTCGTGAGTTGGCAGGTTCTTCTTTAGTAGTTGCACAAAAATTGAGCAACATTAAGGCTGGCTGTCCTGCTCATGTAAGGTGCAACTACAATTTTCTTATCCTTTTGTGCAGTTCCACTAAAATAAAGTGCCATTGTGGTGACAGTGATGGCTCATCTCGCAAAGGCTAATAAAATCTTGCACGAGATTACCAGCAGAATGTGACGGAGATTTTGGAAACTCCGATCACAATTTTGTGCAGTTCCACCAAAATTGAGAGATGTTGCCCACATGACATTTTAGTTGAACTGCACAAGACACTCATACCAAAAAAGTGTTTTGTGCAGTTCACCAAACACTGGTACGCGTCGGTGCTATACAAACGGGTTTTAACCCCTTTCTGCGGCGATGTTCGGACCCGTCACCTAGTGAGTGTGGGCGATAGGGAGGTCATTCTTACACGACCCAAAAACTATCGAGGATATGCCCTCCTGGCACACACACTTGGCAAAATGAGGTCGTGTGCGATCGGCGAGAACTTAAATACAGAAATACGTACAGTAGTGCTAAAAAAATTATACAGGCGAAATCATTTCCGATCGTAAGTACATCCCACACAGTCAGTCACCACTAAACGTTTCTGTTCGTATATACATCCCACACAGTCACTCCAAGGAAAATGTTTGCGCAAGGTGGCGTAATGCAAACAGTTTTCAACAGAATATCATGTGTGATTGTTTATTAATCCAACACGGTTTATGCCTAGAAACTGTGTGCATTGCCTGAGGTCATCGCCCACGGTGTTTTCTCAATAAATGTTTGCAATAGGAAAACCCAATTAGCAAGCTAATTGGCCAATTAGTGGACTAGTTGCCCTATTATTAATAATCCATTTACTAATATAATTGACATTCATATTAAGCACATAATATATTCCATTTCCATATTAAGGAAGCAGGATTTGATAATTGAAATACACCGGAGTACAACATGATATAGCTTCAGCACTCAACTAGCCCATTACACAACTGCACCAGCAGCAAGTTTCACATGCAACATTTAGAACCTTTCGAAATTAGCATCATAGATGGTACATAGCGAGATGCATCTCATTGATACGTCCATTTTGCATCATGCTTTTATATCGATATTTATTGCATTATGGGTTGTTATTACACATTATGTCACAATACTTATGCCTATTCTCTCTTATTTTACAAGGTTTACATAAAGAGGGAGAATGCCGGCAGATGGGATTCTGGGCTGGAAAAGGAGCAAATATTAGAGACCTATTCTGCATAGCTCCAAAAGTCCTGAAACTTCACGGAAGGCCTTTTCAGAATATATGAAAAATAATGAGCGCAAGAAGTTCATCAGAGGGGCCACACCCTTCCCACGAGGGTGGGGGCGCGCCCTACCCCCTTGGGCGTGCCCCCTACCTCATGGGCCCCCTGGTGGCCCTCCGATGGCCATCTTCTGCTACATGGAGTCTTTCGATGAGAAAAAAATCATAAGCCATCTTCCCGGACGAGACTCCGCCGCCACGAGGCGGAACCTTGGCGGAACCAATCTAGGGCTCTGGCGGAGCTGTTCTGCCGGGGAAACTTCCCTCCGGGAGGGGGAAATCATCGCCATCGTCATCACCAACGCTCCTCTCATCGGGAGAGGGCAATCTCCATCAACATCTTCACCAGCACCATCTCCTCTCAAAACCTTAGTTCATCTCTTGTATCCAATTCTTGTCTCCAAGTCTAGGATTGGTACCTGTGGGTTGCTAGTAGTGTTAATTACTCCTTGTAGTTGATGCTAGTTGGTTTATTTGGTGGAAGATCATATGTTCAGATCCTATATGCATATTAATACCCCTCTGATTATGAACATGAATATGCTTTGTGATTAGTTACGTTTGTTCCTGAGGACATGGGAGAAGTCTTGCTATTAGTAGTCATGTGAATTTGGTATTCGTTCGATATTTTCATGAGATGTATGTTGTCTCTCCTCTAGTGGTGTTATGTGAACGTCGACTACATGACACTTCACCATTATTTGAGCCTAGAGGAAGGCATTGGGAAGTAATAAGTAGATGATGGGTTGCTAGAGTGATAGAAGCTTAAACCCTAGTTTATGCGTTGCTTCATAAGGGGCTGATTTGGATCCATATGTTTCATGCTATGGTTAGGTTTACCTTAATACTTTTGTTGTAGTTGCGGATGCTTGCAATAGAGGTTAATTATAAGTGGGATGCTTGTCCAAGTAAGGACAGTACCCAAGCACCGGTCCACCCACATACCAAATTATCAAAGTACCGAACGCGAATCATATGAATGTGATGAAACCTAGCTTGACGATATTCTCATGTGTCCTCGGGAGTGCTTTACATCATATAAGAGTTTGTCTAGGCTTGTCCTTTGCTACAAAAAGGATTGGGCCACCTTGCTGCACTTTATTTACTTCTGTTACTTGTTACTCATTACAAATTATCCCATCGCAAAACTATTTGTTACCTATTATTTCAGTGCTTGCAGAGAATACCTTGCTGAAAACCGCTTATCATTTCCTTCTGCTCCTTGTTGGGTTCGACACTCTTACTTATCGAAAGGACTACGATAGATCCGCTATACTTGTGGGTCATCAAGACTCTTTTCCGGCGCTGTTGCCGGGGAGTGAAGCGCCTTTGGTAGGTGGAATTTGGTAAGGAAAAATTTATATAGTGTGCTGAAATTAACTGCCACTTGTTACTATGGAAAGTAATCCTCTGAGGGGCTTGTTCAGGGTATCTTCACCCCAACCAGTAGAGGAAAGAGTTGCTCCTCCACCTATTGAACCTACTGAAAATGAAAATGTCTGCTTTGAAATTCCTTCGGGTATGATAGAAAAACTGCTAGCTAATCCTTTTGCAGGAGATGGAACAACATCCTGATGAGCACCTAATATATGTGGATGAAGTTTGTGGATTATTTAAGCTTGCAGGTGTACCCAGAGATGTTATTAAGAAGAAGGTCTTCCCTTTATCTTTGAAGGAAGATGCATTGACATGGTATAGGCTATGTGATGATACGGGGTCATGGAACTACAAACGATTGAAATTGGAATTTCATCAGAAGTTTTATCCTATGCATCTTGTTCATCGTGATCGCAATTATATATATAATTTTTGGCCTCGCGAGGATAAAGCATCACTCAAGCTTGGGGGAGGCTTAAATCAATGTTATATTCATGCCCCAATCATGAGCTCTCAAGAGAAATGATTATTCAAAATTTATATGCTCGGCTTTCTGATAACAATCGCACCATGCTTGATACTTCTTGTGCTGGCTCTTTTATGATGAAGACTATTGAATTCAAATGGGATTTATTGGAAAGAATTAAACGCAACTCTGAAGATTGGGACCTCGACGAAGGTAATGAGTCAGTTATGACACCTAAATTTGATTGTGTTAAATCTTTTATGGATACCGATGTTTTTCGTAAATTTAGCACTAAATATGGACTTGACTCTAAGATAGTAGCTTCCTTCTATGAATCTTTTGCTACTCATGTTGATCTCCCTAGGGAGAAGTGGTTTAAATATCATCCTCCCATAGAAGTAAAAGTAGCTGCACCTATTAAATTTGAAGAAAATACTATCACCTATAATGATCCTATTGTTCCTACCTCTTATGTTGAGAAACCACCTTTCCCTATTAGGATAAAGGATCATGCTAAAGCTTCAACTGTGGTTCGTAAAAGCAATATGAGAACTTATACACCTCCTGAGCAAATTAAAGTTGAACCTAATATTGCTATTGTTAAAGATCTCTTGTATGATAATATTGATGGGCATGTTATTCATTTCCGTGATGAGACTGCTAGAATTGCTAAACCTTGTGCTAAAGATAAACCAAGATCTTTGGCATGCATGCTTGTTATTTCTGTTAAAATAGGAGATCATTGTTATCATGGCTTATGGGATATGGGTGCCAGTGCTAGTGCTATACCTCATGACTTGTACAAAGAAATTATGCATGATATTGCACCTGCTGAGATAGAAGATATTGATGTCACAATTAAACTTGCCAATAGAGATACTATTTCACCAATTGGAATTGTTAGAGATGTTGAAGTCTTGTGTGGGAAAACTAAATATCCAGCTGCTTTTCTTGTTCTTGGTTCCCCACAAGATAGCTTTTGTCCCATTATATTTGGTAGACCCTTCTTGAACACTGTTAATGCTAAGATAGATTGCAAAAAGGATGTTGTTACTATTGGTTTAGGTGATATGTCTCAGGAATTTAATTTCTCTAAATTTAGTAAACAACACTGTGAAGAGGAATTGCCTAGTAAAGATGAAATTATTGGTCTTGCTTCTATTGTTGTACCTCCTAGTGATCCTTTAGAACAATATTTGCTAGACCATGAAAATGATATGTTTATGAATGAAAGAAGGGAAATAGATGAAGTATTCTTTAAACAGGAACCCATCCTGAAACACAATTTGCCTGTTGAAATCCTAGGGGATCCTCCTCCACCCAAGGGTGATCCTGTGTTTGAGCTTAAACCGTTACCTGATACTCTTAAATATGCTTATCTTGATGAGAAAAATATATCTCCTGTTATTATTAGTGCTAACCTTTCAGAGCATGAAGAAGAGAGATTATTGAAAACTCTGAAGAAGCACCGTGTTGCTATTGGATATACTCTTCATGATCTTAAGGGCATTAGTCCCACTATGTGTCAACACAAAATAAATTTGGAGGAAGATGCCAAACCAGTTCGTGATCATCAACGACGGCTGAATCCTAAGATGAAGGAAGTGGTAAGAAAGGAAATACTAAAGCTTCTTGAGGCAGGTATAATTTATCCTGTTGCCGATAGTCAGTGGGTAAGTCCTGTCCATTGTGTCCCTAAGAAGGGAGGTATTACTGTCGTTCCTAATGATAAAGATGAGTTGATCCCGCAAAGAATTATTACAGGTTATAGGATGGTAATTGATTTCCGCAAATTAAATAAAGCCACAAAAAAAGATCATTACCCCTTACCTTTTATCGGTCAAATGCTAGAAAGATTATCCAAACACACACATTTTTGCTTTCTAGATGGTTATTCTGGTTTCTCTCAAATACATATGTCAGCCAATGATCAATCAAAGACTACTTTTACTTGCCCTTTTGGTACTTTTGCTTATAGACGTATTCCTTTTGGTTTATGTAATGCACCTGCTACCTTTCAAAGATGCATGATGGTTTTATTCTTTGACTTTTGTGAAAAGATTTGTGAGGTTTTCATGGACGATTTTTCCATCTATGGATCCTCTTTTGATGATTGCCTAAGCAACCTTGACCGAGTTTTGCAGAGATGTGAAGAAACTAATCTTGTCTTGAATTGGGAGAAGTGCCACTTTATGGTTAATGAAGGTATTGTCTTGGGGCATAAAGTTTCTGAAAGAGGTATTGAAGTTGATAAAGCCAAGGTTGATGCTATTGAAAAGATGCCATGTCCCAAGGACATCAAAGGTATAAGAAGTTTCCTTGGTCATGCCGGTTTTTATAGGAGGTTCATTAAGGACTTCTCAAAAATTTCTCGGCCCCTGACTAATTTATTACAAAAAGATATACCATTTGTTTTTGATGATGATTATGTAGAAGCATTTGAAATACTTAAGAAAGCACTGATCTCTACACCGATTGTTCAGCCACCTGATTGGAATTTACCCTTTGAAATTATGTGTGATGCTAGTGATTATGATGTAGGTGCTGTTCTAGGGCAAAGAGTTGATAAGAAATTAAATGTTATTCAATATGCTAGTAAAACTCTAGACAATGCTCAAATAAATTATGCTACTACTAAAAAGGAATTCTTACCAGTTGTATTTGCTTGTGATAAGTTCAGACCTTATATTGTTGATTCTAAAGTAACTATTCACACTGATCATGCTGCTATTAAATATCTCATGGAAAAGAAAGATGCTAAACCTAGATTTATTAGATGGGTTCTCTTGCTACAAGAATTTGATTTGCATATTATTGATAGAAAGGGAGCTGAGAACCCCGTTGCAGACAACTTGTCTAGGTTAGAGAATGTTCTTGATGACCCACTACCTATTGATGATAGCTTTCCTGATGAACAATTAAATGTCATAAGTGCTTCTCATACTGCTCGATGGTATGCTGATTATGCTAATTATATTGTTGCTAAATTTATACCACCTAGTTTCACATACCAGCAAAAGAAAAAGTTCTTTTATGATTTGAGGCATTACTTTTGGGATGACCCACATCTTTATAAAGAAGGAGTAGATGGTGTTATTAGACGTTGTGTACCAGAGCATGAATAGGAACAAATCCTACGCAAGTGTCACTCCGAGGCTTATGGAGGACACCATGCAAGAGATAGAACTGCACACAAGGTATTGCAATCCGGTTTTTATTGGCCTACTCTCTTCAAGGATGCTCGTAAGTTTGTTTTATCTTGGATGAACGCCAAAGAATTGGTAATATTAGTAGACGTCAAGAAATGCCTATGAATTATTCACTTGTTATTGAACCATTTGATGTTTGGGGCTTTGATTATATGGGACCTTTTCCTGCCTCTAATGGATATACACATATTTTAGTTGCTGTTGATTACGTTACTAAGTGGTTAGAAGCTATTCCAACTAGTAGTGCTGATCATAATACCTCTATTAAAATGCTTAAAGAAGTTATTTTTCCAAGGTTTGGAGTCCCTAGACATTTAATGACTGCTGGTGGTTCACATTTTATTCATGGTGCTTTCCGTAAAATGCTTGCTAAATATGATGTTAATCATAGAATTGAATCTCCTTATCACCCACAGTCTAGTGGTCAAGTAGAATTGAGTAATAGAGAGCTCAAATTAATTTTGCAAAAGACTGTTAATAGATCTAGAAAGAATTGGTCCAAGAAACTTGATGATGCATTATGGGCCTATAGAACTGCATATAAATATCCTATGGGTATGTCTCCGTATAAAATGGTTTATGGAAAAGCATGTCACTTACCTCTCGAACTAGAACATAAGGCTTATTGGGCTATTAAAGAGCTCAATTATGATTTCAAACTTGCCAGTGAGAAGAGGTTATTTGACATTAGCTCACTTGATGAATGGAGAACCCAAGCCTATGAGAATGCCAAATTATTTAAAGAAAAAGTTAAAAGATGGCATGACAAAAGAATACAAAAGCGTGAGTTTAATGTAGGTGATTATGTATTGCTATACAACTCTCGTTTAAGATTTTTTGCAGGAAAACTTCTTTCTAAAAGGGAAGGTCCTTACGTTATCGAGGAGGTCTATCGTTCTGGTGCCATAAAAATCAACAACTTCGAAGGCACAAATCCGAAGGTGGTGAACGGTCAAAGAATTAAACATTATATCTCAGGTAATCCCATAAATGTTGAAACCAATGTTATTGAAACCGTAACCCCGGAGGAATACATAAGGGACACTTTCCGGAAAGTTTCAAACTCTGAAAAGGAATAGGTATGTGGTACGGTAAGTAAACCGACTCCAAAACAGTTCTAATGGCAATTTTCTTCCATTTTGGAATATTTAGAAAAATAGAAAAATAAGAAGCAGTCCGGGAAGGACACGAGGGCTCCACGAGGGTGGAGAGCGCGCCCTACCCCCTGGGCGCGCCCCCTACCTCGTGGGCACCTCGTGTGCTCTCCGGACTCTATTTTCGTGCATGACACGTATTTTGGTCGATAAAAAGCCATTATATAAACTCCCGGAGGTTTTGACTCCCGTATCACGCAATTATCCTTTGTTTGTGTTTCGAGTTGTTGCTGCTGCAGATTAGAGCAAGATGTCTTTGCAAGAGTTAGTTGGGGAGAGCCGAGTGTCTCATTCGGCACCGAGATCAACGACAAACAAGAATGTTGACCACTTTGGGCTAGCAACGGAGGAAGAGATGGAGGCTGATTTGAAGAGGATAGATGCCATGGAGGAGGATCAAGAAGTCACTTCCCACTTTCGAGCTGGATTCACAATTGGGGAACTGCAGAGCTCCGCTATTACAAACTCGGTTATCCCTTCCAATGTTAGATTTCTTTCTTATGAGAATATGAAAAAGAGTGTCACTGGTTCTCCCGCAGCTATGCAGCACCCTTGGGTGCAGGGAGCTTTGGCTGTTACAGGAAAACTTCGAAAGGAAATAATGGACCTCAAGCAGCAAGTCAATAAGTTGAAGGAGGAGAATCGTATCCTGAGGGGCATCATCGCCAAGAATATCACATCACCATCCCCGAAAAGAGAGACATAATCACATGGGTATGGGCACTCCTCTTGGAAACTGCCAAGCTTGGGGGACTGCCCCAGTATCGTATCACCATCACTTTTATCCTTACCATTTTTTATTAGTTCGATCCTTTTGGTAATATCTTGATCTAGTAGAATAAAAGTTACTACTATGATCTAGTTTTGAGTTTTGCTTTAAGATCCTTCTATGTAATCAAGTCCGTGAGCTATATAATAAAGATTAGTGTTGAGTCAAGGGCTTGATTATTTTTCCATAATCTTGAGTGAATAAAAGAAAAGAGAAAGAACAAAAAGAATAAAAGAGATCATATGGATCTTATGGAGAGTAATGAGCTCACATATAAAGAGTATGATGAATAAAAGTTGTTGAGAGTTGACAAACATAGTTTTGGTCATCGTTGCAATTAATAGGAAGTAATAAAGAAAGAGAGGTCTTCACATATAAATATACTATCTTGGACATCTTTTATGATTGTGAGCACTCATTAAAATATGACATGCTAAAGAGTTGACGTTGGACAAGGAAGACAATGTAATGGGTTATGTTTTCTTACATCTGAGATAAATTATATTGTCATGGATCATCCAACATGATTGAGCTTGCCTTTCCCCCTCATGCTAGCCAAATTCATCGCACCAAGTAGAGATACTACTTGTGCTTCCAAACACCCTTAAACCAGTTTTGCCATGAGAGTCCACCATATCTACCTATGGATTGAGTAAGATCCTTCAAGTAAGTTGTCATCGGTGCAAGCAATAAAAATTGCTCTCTAAATATGTATGATTGATTGGTGTGGAGGAAATAAGCTTTATACGATCGTGTGATATGGAAGAAATAAAAGCGATAGACTACATAATAAAGGTCCATATCACAAGTGGCAATATAAAGTGACGTTCTTTCGCATTAAGATTTTGTACATCCAACCATAAAAGCGCATGACAACCTCTGCTTCCCTCTGCGAAGGGCCTATCTTTTACTTTTATCTCCTACCTTACATAAGAGTCATGGTGATCTTCACCCTTCCTTTTTACATTTTATCTTTTGGCAAGCACAACATGATGGAAACATCCTGGCATATATGGCTAACTGGATGTGAGTTTTCATGAACTATTATTGTTGACATTACCCTTGAGGTAAAACGTTGGGAGGCAAAACTATAAGCCCCTATCTTTCTCTATGTCCGATTAAAACTCCATATCCATAAGTATTGCGTGAGTGTTAGCAATTGTGAAAGACTATATGATAGTTGAGTATGTAGACTTGCTGAAAAGCTCTTATATTTGACTCTTTCCTATGTTATGATAAATTCCAATTGCTCCAATGACTAAGATTATAGTTTGTTAGTTTTCAATGAAGTTTATGATTCATACTTGAAATTGTGATTGAATTGTTACTCTAGCATAAGAGATCATATGACAAGAATTATATAAGTTGTTGTTCTAAGAATGATCATGATGCCCTCATGTCCGTATTTTATTTTTATTGACACCGCTATCTCTAAACATCTGGACATATTTTTCGATTTCGGCTTTCGCTTGAGGACAAGCGAGGTCTAAGCTTGGGGGAGTTGATACATCCATTTGGCATCATGCTTTTATATCGATATTTATTGCATTATGGGCTGTTATTACACATTATGTCACAATACTTATGCCTATTCTCTCTTATTTTACAAGGTTTAGATAAAGAGGGAGAATGCCGGCAGCTGGGATTCTGGGCTGGAAAAGGAGCAAATATAGAGACCTATTCTGCACAGCTCCGAAAGTCCTGAAACTTCACGGAAGGCCTTTTCATAATATATGAAAAATAATGAGCGCAAGAAGTTCACTAGGGGGGCCACACCCTGCCCACGAGGGTGGGGGGCGTGCCCTACCCCCTAGGCACGCCCCCTACCTCGTGGGCCCCCTGGTGGCCCTCCGATGGCCATCTTCTGCTATATGGAGTCTTTCGATGAGAAAAAAATCATAAGCCATCTTCCTGGACGAGACTCCGCCGCCACGAGGCGGAACCTTGGTGGAACCAATCTAGGGCTCTAGCGGAGCTGTTCCGCCGGGGAAACTTCCCTCCGGGAGGGGGAAATCATCGCCATCGTCATCACCAACGCTCCTCTCATCGGGAGAGGGAAATCTCCATCAACATCTTCATGAGCATCATATCCTCTCAAAACCCTAGTTCATCTCTTGTATCCAATTCTTGTCTCCAAGTCTGGGATTGGTACCTGTGGGTTGCTAGTAGTGTTAATTACTCCTTGTAGTTGATGCTAGTTGGTTTATTTGGTGGAAGATCATATGTTCAGATCCTATATGCATATTAATACCCCTCTGATTATGAACATGATTATGCTTTGTGAGTAGTTACGTTTGTTCCTGAGGACATGGGAGAAGTCTTGCTATTAGTAGTCATGTGAATTTGGTATTCGTTCGATATTTTGATGAGATGTATGTTGTCTCTCCTCTAGTGGTGTTATGTGAACGTCGACTACCACTACAAAAAAATACACTTCCATGATGATACGTGTTTGTCACAGTAGGTTGCTTTTTTTGTCATGCATGTACATCCATGACAAATTTATGACAGAATCAAGATAGGCATACCTGCGCTGTCGTAGAAGTGTTCCATGACATTACCAAAATTATCATCACGGAAGTGTCCACTTCCATGACGATAAATCACGCGTCACAGAAGTGCTTTCGTCAAGGGTGACCGACACGTGGCATCCACCGTAACGGAACCCCGTTACACTATCGGGTCGGGTTTTGGATCCGATAACCCGTTAATAGCCCCGACCAATGGGGATTTTCCACATGTAAAATCATCATTGGCTAGAGAAACACATGTCGGCTCATCGTCGGGACAGATGTCATCCACTCATTGGACAGAAGGCGCCTATGATATGTTGACACGTGGCACGGCCCAACAAGTTTAAATGGGCCGGCCCAACTAAAGGCCCACAAGATTTTGCGGACCATAATGGGCCGGCCCAGCTAAAGGCCCATGAGATTCTGCGGACCATAATGGGCTGGCGCAGCTAAAGGCCCACAAGATTTCACGGGCCATAATGGGCCGGCCCAGGTAAAGGCCCACAAGATTTTTGTGTGCCATAATAGGCCGGCCCAGGTAAAGGCCCACAAAATTCTTGCGGATCATAATGGACCAGCCCAGCTAAAGGCCCACGAGATTTCACCGACATTAATGGTCCGGCCCAGCTGTAGGCCCACAAGATTTTGAGGACCTTAGTAGGCCGGCCCGTTAACTGGCTGCCATGTTTTGGGCCAAATGCCGGCCCATATTTGATACGGTCTATTAATGGCCTGCCACGCTCCGGGCCTAATAGTGGCCCATATGAGATCTGGCCCGTTAAAAGCCTACCACGTTCTGGGCCAAATTACGGCCCAGATCAGGTCTGGCCCTTTAAGAGGTTTTGGGCCTAATTATGGCCCATATCAGATTTGGCCCGTCAACTGGACACTATGCTTTTGGGCCCACTTGCTAAAGGCCCACTTAGTAGTTCGACCTGATATTAGTTTTGGCCTGTTAAGGGCCCGTTTAACATTTCGGCCCTATACTAATTTCAGCCTGTTAAAAGCCCGTCATATAGTTGGGCCTAACTACGGCCCGGTTTGCCTCCGGCCTGCTCGTAGCCTATATCTGATTGGGCCAAACAAGGACCGAGACAATTTTTTGGCCTGTTAAAAGCCCGTGATTTGATTCGCACAATCATGGGCCGGGGTTCATTTCGGGCTGCTGCCGGCCTGTGAGCTGATCGGCACGTTTCAGGCCCAACCTACATCGTGATTGCATGACAGCCCGATTATGTACCGTAATTTTACGATTTGGCCGGTTTACTGCGAAGACAGGATATATATAAAGTAAAATAACTGCAGCATCGTGAATAAGAAAAAACCTATACTATACGATAAAGAAATTACGACATATTACATCCACTGGGCATCAAAGTTCGCCACTATGATAATAAAGCACAAGCAGACAGCAGATTACATACACTAGGCATCAAAGATTGCCAACAGTGCAAATAAACACGCCGACAAAATAATATACAAAACCGACAGCACTTCAATAGAGTTCAAGAAAGGTTAGCCCTGCTGGGGAGTTGCAGCGCAAGCAGCTGAGCAAGATGATGAGACTGTGCTTGTTCAACACTTATATCTTCCTCACTCTGAAAGATAAACAAGCAGACAAATGACAGGTTTTGCACATAAAAGTATCAGTGCTGAAATTCATCACATTTCTGACTAACGAATAAAGTGACACAGTTTAAATTTGCATTAACACAATATGGTATTGTTCAGGTCAAGACATGGCAGGAAATGACATTGTGAAGGAGTTGGCAGCTTCACGACACAACTGGATTACAGATCAAGAACTCATAAGTATCAATGGTTAGTGTGCTGTCAATTTATACCATTTCAGATTGGCAAATAAAGAGATGGTTTAAATAATAGTAGAATGATATGACATTTTTCATAGTTAAGACATTGCAGAATATGACATTGTGCTGTAGTGGGTAGGTTCACCACACCACTGGAGTACAGATGAAGAACAGAAGCATACATGCAGTGCAAAAGAAGATCACTTGCTTTGTATAGTTTAATTTACATGGTATGAAGAAGGAACTTGGTTGTACAACTGAAAACTTAAATTGAGAAAGGACGAACTTTTGTTTATGAACTACATATAATAAACTTTAAACAAGCAATTTGATGCAAACACCAAAAATAAACAGCTAGTGCAGTCATGCCTAACAAAGTTTGAAGGCTTGAGATGGACAAAGTTACATTATTGGTGAAGACAGGCTCTATAAAGGCTTTGTCCATGCTGATGGGGGGGGGGCAATTCAAGAAGTTTACCACAGAATCTTCTTCAAAAGCATTGCCTTTATTCTACATTTTGTTAAGAGTAAATATAGATGTCATAATATACGAAAAAATGGAGAATATTTAAGATAAGATGAAGAGTGATGCTACATAAGCAAGTAGCTATAAATGTAAGTGCAGCGATACAGGCAAAAGGTACAGCCAAAAGCAATGCACAGCTAAACTTCTTCAGTACCAACCTTATGGTAAGAGTAAATATAGATCTGATGTGTAGAAAATGGAGGGCAAAGGAAAATAAGCTGCAGAGTGATGGTACATGAACAACTACCTGTCATTATAAATACACTGATAAAGGACAGCATGTACTTACAAGAACAATGCAGAGCTAAAAAAACATTGGCATTGGATATATTCTACACTAATGTAACCATTCATACAGATCAGATAATTTGGAGCGAACAATTGATAAGCAAGCTATCATGCATACTGCTGTCACATAATGAACCAGGTATGTATGCAAGTACAGTGATACAGGACAACATGTACTAACAAGAGCAAAGCAGCGGGCAGCATATTTGTGATATCCTGTCGTTCTTGTCAAACCGGAATTCTTCTTCGAGCATATTTCCTGCAAAAAAGATCTGTAAGGTACATGTGGAAAAGTAGAAGTTCAAATTTTCATGTGATTTCATAGACAGTACCTCATCCTGGGAACGAGACCAGTGCATAACAAGGTTTTTCCATCCAATGTCTTCTAAATTTAGCACAGGAGACTTCACCGGAAATTCGTTTATAGACTTGCCATCAAAGTGTGATTTCCTCAGGTAACACCGATACTGCTGCAATGCTTCCTTGAAAAGCACAAGCAAGCTTTGCTCGTCATGACTATCCAGATTGACCCTCGCCTAGTTACAACAATGTAATGTAAATCATTGATGTGTTCAATCAGCAAAAAATAGGAAAATAATAGCCATGAATAATAGCACTTACACGTAAGTTGGACAGGAAGATGTGAAAATGGTGTTTGTCTTCACAATAATCTTCCCATGATGGGAATATATGCATGTAGTCCCTAACAACATTGAAAGCATTGTCTTTTAAACTGAGAATAAATGGAATGGGGTTCCAATCTGCAGGAATTGGCTGTCTCTGCAGTTGGGATAGGTCTTCGGCCGGTGGACTTGTTGTACTTTTTGCTGGAGTGGGATTTTTCTGTGGTACAGCTGGTGCTATGGCAAATGAAGTCGGTATACCTTTTGCTGGAGTGCAGGTCCTGTGTGGTGGGGCTAGTGGTGTGGCCAGTGAAGTATGGGTACAGTCTGCTGGAGTCGGTCCTATGTTTTGTGTCACTGGTTGTGCAGCCAATATAAGTGGGGTGTTGTCTGATTTCTCCGGCACCACCACGTTTTTCAAGGACTTTGCTGGTGCTCCTTCAGGTTCGGCAATCACCCTCTTCCTTTTTGATGTCTGCTGCACAAGAACAACATTTGAGTGGAAAAACATGGTATGATGACAGATGGAATATGTATTGATAATGGATGGGCATGGCATCTCGACATATATGACGAGTAAACTAAGCAGATGGCGGTGCAACAAAGTAGAAGAAATGCAAGACAACATATGCAAGATACCCGCAATCAATAAAACATTGCCAAATTAGAACATACACCTTGATGGGTGAACAGGACAGGCCATCTGCCTTTGACTCCTCGAGGTTAGAATGGTCATTAGGATGATATTCTGAACAAGAATCAACAGGTGGGGAGCGTATGAGTTTCATTGCATCCAGAATGGCACTCAATGCCTTGGTGCCAATTTTGTAAGTCATTGCAGTGTTTAGCTTCAAGAGTGGACTGCTGCTAGTGCGACACAAAGCAGCTACACAGATCATAGTGTAGATATAACGGGAAAACCTTAAGCATCAGAGTAAAATCAGCAAAGTGGAACTTGCTGGAATATATGTGCTAGTATTGCCGGTACGGCTAGAAAGGCTTCGGATACCAGCTCTCTTCAAGTGAAGGTGCGGTACTATTAATATCAATGTAATTCTCAAAGGCGACATATCTCCCCGCATTTCCTTGCTATTCTTATAGGATTCAAGTGGGCAGGCCACTACAAATCCTATTCCTATGCTTACAAGATCCTACAAATCAAAGAGGCTCAAAGTGTCCATCACAACCGACTGTATAGACCTCTACACTTCAAATGTCCCTGCTCATCTTTAGGACAAGGAACATACTGTACTACTATCATACTCCCTTTGTTCCAAAATATAAGTCTTGGTAGAGATTTCCACTATGGATCACATACAGATGTATCTAGGTACATTTTAGAGTGTAGATTCACTCATTTTGCTCCATATGTAGTCCATGGTGGAATCTATACAAAGACTTGTATTTAGGAAGGGAGAGAGAGTACATATTAAAGAAGAACGGGAGAGGAACATGGTAAAGAAGAGCAAGCAGATTTTGGATAATAAAATGTTGGTTGCGCAGTGCCCACACATGATGAACCAGAGCGCATTAAGAATGCAACTCCTAGCTGTCTCTCGACCATTTCAGGCGGTTGGATGAAGATCCTATGTCTCCTAACCCTTCTTCTTCCTCGTCTCTGATTCTTCCCATACAGAACACCGCATGGGCCGCCGACCGGACCACCGGCCCCCACCGCCTGTGTTCCTCTGCCACCCCCACCCCCACCCCACCCCAACCCCCACCCGCGTCGAGTTTTCTTCGTTCGGCAAGGCCCCACAACCACCTGAGCCCCTTCGATCGCACCGGCGAACTCCAGCGAGCTTTGAAAAATCGACTGACCCAATTTTGAAATTTAGTCTACTATGATTTAACTAGTGTGGAATATAAAATGGGAAAACCATAAGCATTGCGAGTATGGTGTTGAGCGTGCCATGGCGGATCTGAAGGTGCAAACCGGACAAAGGCAACTTTGCAACCAAGACAAGAAATCAGAGTAAAGCAGTGGCGATCTATTTTCTTGCTGCGATAAATAAGTTGAGCAGATACGAAATCAGAGTAAAGCAGTACCGCCTCTGGTGCGGCGCCGTGTAGGCATCTGCTGAGAATTTGACGGTGATGCGGTAGCGATGGCTATCGGTGGCGTGGAAGCAGATCTAGGAGGGTAGACGGTGGCGGCAGGGCGCGGTGGACGAGACGGTCGTAGGAGCGGCGCCGACAAGGTGGACGACGGCGGGGATGAAGCGAGAGGACGGGATGCAAGGATCCCGGTCCGAAGCCGTGGATGAGAGAGGTCGATCTCTTGTAATGGACGGCAGCATCGGGGTATCAGCTCCAGCATGGTGGAGGAGGATGGCGGTGGATGGGGTGGCGGACGGCAGCGGACGGAGGAGGGTGCGGTGGAGAGGGTGTTTTGGCGCCCACAGAGTACGAATGGGGAAAAGGGAGGTAGAGAGGAAGCGGGGAACCATGTATTCAGGGCGCGCTTGTCTCAAATGCGAGGAAATATACAAACTTAGCCCCCGTTTCAAATTTCTACTACATCACAGCAACACTAGTCGGTCGGGGATAGGACGGTAATCTCGCATACACCGAATATTTGCCGATGAGAGTTTGTTTTTGGCGCCCACCGTGTATGAATATGAATCGGGGAGGGAGTCGATTTCGGCCGAGGACACACTGTGTTTTGGCGCCCACCGTGTATGAATCCGGGTGACAGGCGGTTACGTCATGTTTGGGTGAAATTACAAACCTACCCCTATCGAAAGCTATAGAAATCCAGCATATAGG
Source organism: Triticum dicoccoides (assembly GCF_002162155.2). NCBI lineage: Eukaryota > Viridiplantae > Streptophyta > Magnoliopsida > Poales > Poaceae > Triticum > Triticum dicoccoides. Next base: position 114,618,578 of record NC_041380.1, read on the forward strand.
CTTTGCATGGCAGGGATAGGCAACAGCGATTTCCATCTCGCAGATTTTGGTTCCGGGCAGTTACTGCGACTTTCCCCGCTTTGTTCAAATTTTGCAGAGTGCACGTTTACCGTGCCAACTCAATTCGAATCCCGTTTGTATTCTTTTTTTCTAGGCGGGATCCATTTTTAATTGGAATTACATTCTATATACATCATTTTTTTATATATACTTTCAAAAGCACAACACCATTTATACATAAATATGGTTTACAAATGGCATGATCTCAGATTCATAAGGTTGTATCCATCAATTTGGATTTTCAAATATTTGAAACCACTTTATGTTGAAATCCAATGTATGCATTCCTCGCTAACTGTCTCCAATTAATGTGTGTTTCATGCGGGTTTTCTTTACTTCTCAAACATGTATAATGTGTGAAACACACACACAACATATAGTGTAATCCCATTTAGACATTAATTGCATATAAACCATGCATTGTTTGTAATTGAAGAATCTATGGATCACCAATATTGATAAACTATATAACATTACATGTGTGCCCAAATTCAAATGAATATGCATGTTTGATACACCAATTTGCGTTATGATAATATCAATGTTGTGATCTCCAGTTTAAATATTTGAATCCCCTTTAATCCAGATATTCGTCTCATATAGCTATCACTCATGCTTATATAGGACTATCTTTCTGGACCTATACGCGTTCATCGTCTCTTAGGTATCTCTCGTGCTACCTGTATGTCAACAATGATCTTTTATCTTCATAACACACTGACGGTACTCTCTCCCTCGACCTTCATCACTCTATCTCTCTCTAAGTATATCTCGCTCCCTGCTATGTGTCTCTAACTATGATTCTCCATGTGGAATCTCTTTCTCTCACACAAACACAAAACTTTATCTCCCGGGGTCTCATTTCTCTCTACTATTCCCATGTGTGCCACTCGCACACCCCTCATACAGAGATGTCTTTCGCTCCTTAGATATGAGAACCTACGACTCTTCCTCATCAATATCTCTTTCTCACACACAAACACAAACTCTGTCTCCTAGGGTCTCATATTTCTCCATTGTTCTCTTGTATGTCGCTCACAAACACCCTCTCTCCCTAGAGATATCTTGCGCTCCCTCATATGTCTCTCTAGCTATCACTCTCGTTGTGAAATATCTTTATCTCTCGCAGACACAAAACTCCGTCTCTCTGGATCTCATTTCTCTCTGATATTTGTTTGTATGTGACTCACACGCACCCTCTCTCTATCTCTCTTACACCCACACACATAACCCAGCCTTCTGATCCACTCGACTCCTATCTCTAACGCACACTAGCTAGCATCTTTATCTTTGTATTTATCTGTTTCTCCATCAACCTTCTTTCTCGCCCTCACTCTTGATTCCTATCACGCACACTACATATGTTTCTCTCTACATGCAGTCAAGTGCCCTCTCACACACATATATAACTTCACCCTTTGAACCACCCGACGGTCATCTCCAACACCCAAACTAGCGGATGTCCCTCTAGCTAGCATCTCCATCTCTGTATCTATCTGTAGTTTCTCCGTCAACATTTCTTTCTCACACGGAGTCTTGCTTCCTATCACCCACACTATATATGTCTCTCCATACATATGCATTCATAGGTTGGTCTCTTTTGCACAATCGTTGCGCCTCACTCCCTCTGCTCGCCATAGATGCATGCTCCAGCCCACGCCACTATCTCTTAAAGACAAAAACACATGCTCAATTGTCGGGACTTCTTCCATGCATTCTCACATGCATGCATATTGTCATACCGATCCGTCTCTCCCATGTCGTTGATCTTATGACTTATGTCTTCTTTCTTTTATCTCGATCATGCGCGCGCGCACACACACATGCATCCCACGTATACATGTATACCTCTCACACATGCACGTTCAAGGTCTCTATGTGTCCATACGTAGTTAATTACCCTCGATCCTAACGCCACATCGAATCGTTCTCCTCTTTTGTGCACATAACTTCCGCCTGGATGGGTAAAACACACACTCACACTTA
>NC_041380.1:114621287-114699914 GCF_002162155.2 Triticum dicoccoides
TCTCTCACACACACACACAAACACACACACACACACACGCAAGCACGCACGCCCCCCCCACACACAGTAAGACTCCATCTCTCTCCCTCTCTCACACACACAAACTAAGACTCCATCTCTCTCTCCTCTCTCTCTCTCTCACACACACACACACACTAAGACTCCATCTCACACACACATGCTCTAGGCGGAGCATTTTTTCCTACCACCCTTCATCCAAACTTACCCGTATGATAAACAATCACCTTCATTTACTTGCATAACATGGACAAATTCCACTTTACTTTAGTAGTTAGCAAACTTATCATCTGTACCCTTATAAAAAAACGAGTTGGTGGTGATGGTGTGCCTGCCATCTTGTAATACAGACCGTATGATCTATATCTGAGGATAGAAAGCAAACTATGATAATTTTACAAAAGATACCGGCACCTCTCTCCACATCATTATCTCTCACAACCTCATTGCTCAGCAATTAAAAAAGGAATAAGTCTCTGGAACAATCTAGCATGCATGGTGGCCGCTGCCGCCTGCCGGCGCCGTCCATCCCCATTCCGACCACCAGTCACCACCACGCTCCACTCCTCCTTGCCTTATCTCTCATCTTTCATTTTTTTGATGACATTCTCGAGATACGAGTTTTCCGATAAAATTCTTGAGATATCACTAGTTTTTACACATGAGCTTACTCTTGCATGGGTCAATCACAACAGGTGTTCTGTAAAAAAATGCATATTGATGTTCCGTGCAATGCACGAGAATCTTGCTTGTAATTATATAATGCAAATCACGAGCAGGAAGTGACATTTTTTTGACACAACCACGTTAACATGGCCATGTAAATCACTAGCTAAAGTAAATACCATTATACTTATATCCCGATGCAAAAGGTTGAGTACATGTCCGAAGAGTAGAGTCGCACACACGCACTCTGTCTCTCAGAATCTCTCACACACACACCAGTTACGTGACGCCCACTTAAGCAGACACGTATGTTACAATTTGTGCACCCGCGGGTACACGTGATGCTGTGCATTTATTTAAGCCGGAAGGCGAACCCAAACAGTAGCTGCATTCATTCCCCTCCCGCCGCCTCTTCTCTGGTTGTCGTTGCCCGGTAGCCATGGGCCGGCCGAATGTAACAACATACGCCATACTCCCGCCGGAGCGACGCTTCAATATGGAAATTTTAGTGGTCATGCATGCATCTTTTTGTGCACTCCTATATAAGGGTTGACCGGTCGCTTCCCCCGGACGTGCGCGGGCGGTGGCAAAGGAAGGGGAAGGGAAGCGGGCTGTGGAGTAACGTTTTTTACCACAATTTCTTAGGAAACTGAGTGCAATAATTGAGTAGTTTTGTAAACTACCAGTACTACACCTGAAACGGTTCAAAACCTATACTCCCTTGCCAGCGCGTGGTTCCCGCGTGAAACGGTCAGCGTCCCCCTGGAGCGTTAGTGCCACATTAATGCCCGGCCAGAGCGGAGGCGACCACTCCCTGGCGCCGGCTTTGAAGTGGCGCGAGGGCCGAGAGAGTGCCGCTTCTCGGTGCACGCGACTGCTCCGCGTCGAGACTGGCCATATGCCCTGTTTGGATCCATGGGTTAGAGTTAGTTTGAGCTAGTTGGGGCTCAAATAGCCCTAAACTATCCAAGCATGATGGTTTAAATTGGAGCAAGTTGCACCGAACCCACCAAAAAAATATCCCACCCAAGAGGTGCTAACTGGAGATAGTTCTCATTGGGACCACTGAAAAATCACTTTTCTCTCTCCATGAAGTGCATTTATTGTCAATCTAACCCTGTCACCCAAACACCTCTTTGGCTACAGTTAGTTCAGGGTTAGTCATGAGTTAGTCTAACCTCTAGCTAAGTTAGAGTATCAAATAGGAGCAGTATAGGACATGCAAGTTGCTCAAAGCATACAGGCAAATTCGTACATGAAAGGATTTTTTTCTTTTTGAAAATGGAACGTGAAAGGAATTGTTTTAGAATGCTCTTGGCATGTCGCTAACATGTGATAGTTAATCGACCTCAATAGACGGCAGAAATGCCAGCCCACTGCACTTTGATAGAGACGAGGAGGGAGAAGCGATACAGGCTGCTGGATTACTAGAGATAGGTGTCGCACGGAAGCCAAGAAATATGGTGATAGCGTGGGTTAGCCATGTACTAGTATGATACTACACTGGGCTGCCGTGTTTCGTACTCTTCCAGTCCACTCTGGAGATGATTGGTTAATTTTATATCGCTGAATAATATTGAATATTATGAGTGCAGACGCTCCACCACGAGGTTCCTTGCTCCTTCTCGGTCGTCCGGAATCTATGTTCTTCCACTCTGTTTTTTTACGTGAGCTTTGTTCATCCTTTTGCCAACACGCAAGACATCTAGCATCAAGGTGCACGTGTTATGCAAGGATCGTTCCATCTATATGAAGAACACGTGGGACTGGAACTACGAGACGAACATGTACCCATGAGTGGAAGTACGAACTTGAGTAATGTAGCACAGTAAGTGAAGTAGAAAGGCACAAATGGTATGAACATGCGTGGCATATAGGGTGTGTTTGGTTGCGTTCTCGTCTCAGCATAGTTGTTCCCTCTTCATGCATGCTCAACTCAACACCCCTCTTCATGCATGCTTCTGGTGTATTTGTGCTAAACTAGTGTGGACTCATGCACCCTCCATACACTCTACCAAACACCCAAAAGTAGGTCGAGAAGGGAACTCTTGGGCGGCATTTGTCTCTTACTACGTACTACCACTAAATGTTGTACGTGCAATGCACGGTGATGTTATGGAGTACGTGCCTAAGTACTCTACTACTACTATATTACTTGGAGGCACATATTAACTTTTATATTTGTTTACGTGTATGCCCCGAGACCTTCCAACTAGACGTGTCTTTGTCTCCAGGTCGCACTTTGTATCGTTCATACCACTAAGTACTACTACGTGTGGTCTCCGACCCAGAAGTGGAAGAAGTGGAGAGGCTCTACCACACTATTTTTTACGCTGGGCTCTACCACGCTGTTCATGTCCCACTCCTTTCGCTGACGTGTGGGACATCCAGCACGTGTCGTGTTTGGCACCCTTCGTCGTAAGAGTTGAAATGCTAGCATTCATCAGAAATAAAAAATAATTATAAATCGGCAGTGATACTATTTTTTTGTGAACCAATCAGCAGTGATACTATACCATGCGGTTTCCTTGCTCCTCGATATCGGAAAGAATACTTCCGTTCGCCAAGATGTGGGACGTCGACCATCCTGGTCCACTTGCCATGCACACAGAACTCCAAGGGAGTCACCCAGGTTGTCGCGCCGCAGTAACCATGACTAATGAGCCATCAAATCACAGGCCCACTTCCCACTTTGAAGTTGCTTGGATGAAGGAACCATCATGACTTCGTTGAATTCCGCTTCTTGAAGAAAACTACTGTACCAGTAGTACTGCTAGCTACAATAGTTACTCCAATAGAGGCGTCCTTTCGTTCATAGGATAGGAATATGAAAATCATAGGAAGTGAGATGACATGCATCTCAATTCCTATAGAGAAAGAGATGCCATTTGATGCTTAGGATAGGAATTTTTCCATTTAGTCTAGCCTAATGTACTGGTAATTTGCTCTAAAAACTACAGTAGTAACTCGTAGTACTGGCACAAGCTCGTACTCTCACACACACACACACACACTAACTACTAGTACTACTACTTCTCACATGCTGGCCAGACGCTGTCGTTATCCTTCCAGGCTTTGTCGGCGACACCCCACCGTGCTTGGATCTCCGCCAACCTCTCCGCAGCAGCGCGTGCGTCCTTTTCTTTCTTGCGGCGGCGGGCCTCTATTTTCTTGAGTGCTTTCTGACTTTTCCGCTCCCTCTGTGCGGTTTTGGCCGCCTCTTGCTCTACCGCCCATTCGGCCTTGGCATCTTCAAATTCCTCCCACATAGTTGTGAGGTCGCGAGCGGCGATGAACTCGGCATGGCGAGATGCCATCGCTTCCCTACCATTTTGTGTGCGGTCGTGGGCGGCGAGGAACTCGGTGCGGCGGGATTCCATCGCTGCCTTACCGGTTAGTGTGCGGCGCGGTGGCATGAACGACACTTGGTGAGAGCTCTGGGGTGGAGTGGCCGGACAACCGTATAGTGCATTGGTTTGTCAAGAGCTCCAAGACAGAAGATGAAGAAAATTTGGATTCCCCTTCAATCTTGGTCATTTATTATCGAGTAAAATGCATTGGCGGTCATCGAACTTGTCTTGATAGCTCACTTTGATCATTGTATAGGAGATATGGTGATTATACGGTCACTGGCTCAATGTATAGCTCCGTATTTGTCTGGTTGACTAGTCAAACAGTCCGCATGCGCCTCATCAGCTCGTGTTCTTTATCTATCTACGTAGGCCTACCTGTCAATGGAGAAAGAAATACTATAAAAACCAAAATTATGCTAGAGTCCGGACCGCTTCCGGAGCCCGCTCTCACTGCCCTGGCCCCTCAAGACGCCAGCTGACCGCCGCATGCATGCATAGCAAGTACAGTAGTACTCCTTATGTGGAGGAGAGAGAGGCATTGACAAAGTCAAGGAGAGGGCTCTGCAAGAGCCCGTCTCTACACGTGCTCCTCGGTATAAAAAAATAATTCTAAAAAATGCATAAAAAACAATTGTGTCTTAAAAAAAGAAAGGTAAAAAACATTTGATAGGAAATAGATAGAGAGAAAGTGAGAACAAGCTGTAACCTGGGCATTACATGAGGAAGGAGGGAGTGGTGCACATGCCAAGTTCACTGGGCTGCCGTGTTTCACACTCCTCCGTCGTAACAGTGGAGACAATAGCTTTCATCAAAAATAAACAATGAATACTCGTTGCTCGTCCTCTATATCAGAAAGAATACTTTTATTCACCGACTTGTGGGACGTCGACCATCCTGGTCCACCTGCCATGCACAAAATTATCCTGGTCTACCCCAAGCGTATCACAGGCCCAACCTTTCCCACTGTAAGTTGTTCGGACGAAGGAACCATCATGACTTCGTTGAATTCTGCTTCTTCAAGAAAACTTACTGTACCCACAATACTGCTACCACATGTGAAGACTGGATGACACTGTACCACGTCATATCACTGAAACCCACTAGGGCAAACTAGCCCGCCTAGATCATCTATTTTGGAACGGAGGAAGTACGTCTCTGCACTGCTATGATTTTGTGTTGCACGTCATATCACTGAAACCCACTAGGCCAAACTAGCCCACCTAGGTCATCGATCGCTATGCCTACAATTTTAGGAGCTAGGGCTATTGGTCGATCGACGAGGGATAAGTATAAGCGTACCACGAGCTCATCAGCCCCAACGTTTCTCTTCGGTGACTATTTTGCAAGTACTATAGCTCGCACAATAGCTAGCCTTCTAACACAAAGAATCATCAAACAAGCCCTGCTGATATGATAAACAGTTCAGACTTACATCTAATCATGCCATATATTACATCAAAAGCTGGTGAGGATACATCTGTTTCCATAACTCAGAGAGGGTTCGCATGATTCATCGCATGATTCACTATCAAACAAAAGTAGCAAGATCCACCCACACAAGATAGTGCACTAGCCCTAAGATGGTTTGATAACATGCATCGTTCTGGTAATTAAACACAGGGCAATGCAAACTACCCTGAAGGATTTGCCCGACCAACTATTTCTTGTCATCGATCTCTCGGGCAATGACCACAGCACGGACAGTGGCATGGGAATCAATTTCTGGGGCGATGTCCGCAGGACTGACCACGACATCGGAATCGATCTCTGGGGCGATGTTGTCACAACCCCAGTTCAGGCCTTGCCTGCCTTTGCATTAGCCTCCATGCATCATGTCTAAATTCTATTAATTTTGAAATGGGGACTGATAAACCCTAGCAGCAAGTGAAATACAACTAGGGTCAAATTAAATCTTTTCCATCTACCCAAAATGGCTTTTAGAAAAGTTCATCAATTTTGGAATGGGTGAAAACTTCTTCCAAAAATGATGTACACATTTCTAGGACATTTCTGGATTTTGGAGTTAATTCATACGTATTTGCAGTTGGATAATTAAATGCTATTTAATATCTTAAATGTCCAAATAATTTTGAACTTAAGTGAGGGCTGTTGGAAATATTCCATACAGAGCCCACAATTATTTTCAGGGTTTTAGAAAATGCCTTAGCATTTTAATTAACTCAAAACAATTATAGAAAAATAGAAAACAGAAACTAAATAAAAGAGAGAGAGAGAAGGAACAAACCTGGGCTTCCCCTGTGCTAGGCCCAGCTAGCTGGCAGCCCAGCCACCTGGCCGGCCCATCGAGGGCAGGCGCGTCTTCTTCCTCCTGCCAGAAGGCAGATGAGAAGACAGCCACGGTGCCGCGGCGTGCCACGCCGACAGCTGCCTGCCTGGCTACCCCCTCGTCGCCCTGGACTCCCTCTGCGACGCCACGCTACCCCCCTGGACCCCCTTGACGCTCTCGCTCTCTCCCTGCCTCGCTCTCTCTCGCTCTCTCTACCAAAGCCGAGCGGAGCCATCGCCGCCGCTCGTCGTTGCCATGTCCACCGCCTCCCCCTCGCTTCCCCGACCAGTGCAGGCGCTCCGCCACATCGCCCCGACCTCTCCGCCAAGTCAAGCAAGCCGAGACGCACCGCAGCACCGCCATCGCCGTCTTCTTCAACCTCGGTCCGCCGAGATCGCCGGCGACCATGCTCCCGCTCCGTTGCTTCCCTGAGCTCCCCAAGACCACCGCTGCACTCCCCGTGAGCTTCTCCTTCGATCCCAACTTCCCCCCTGCTCGTTTGCGCCGTGTAGTCGCCGCCCTCTTCGAGCCCGAGAGCATCTCGCCGCCGGCCATGGCGTAGCCGTGGCCACACCCGCGCAAGCTCGCAACCGAGCACTTCACCGCACTCGCTGTGTCCCCAGGAGCCCGCAGCACCCCTCTGCACCTCCTGCTGTGCCTCCTAGCGACGACCCCGAGCTCGCCCGAGCTCCGGCAGCCGCCAACGTCGTCGTCGGCGTCTTTTCCGGCCACCCCAGGCCCGGCTACTGCCACTAGGCGACACGCTGCAACACCAGCTACCCGTAGAGACCAACCGCGGCTCAAACCGCAGCCTGTACGCGAAACCCGAGCAACTCCGGCGAGTTGCCGCCACGGTTTTGGTCGCCGCCGGCTGAACTCCGGTGACTCTGACGTGGCACACTTAGTTAACACTAATGACGCCATTAGCTAATCACTGTGCCACTGACGGATGGGCCCAGCGCGCTAATTAACCCCAGGATTGATTCCCTATTTAACTTAGACTAAACCACCGGGCCCACACGTCAGGTTGACTTTGCTGACGTGGCCTTTGACCGGTCCCACCTGTCATTGACTCGAGCCAGCACTGTGTCACTGACCTAGGCCCCACTGGTCAGGTTTGACCTGGCCAGCCACAGTTGACCTGATGACATCATTCTGACGTCAGGCTGACGCAGTAATGCTTTCTGGATTTTAAATAAATTAGAAATGATTTATTTAATTCAGAAAATGTCCAAAACTTCCAAAAATCATAGAAATTCAACCGTAACTCCAAATGAAATAAATTATATATGAAAAATTATCAGAAAAATTCAAGGAATCTGTTTATGGCATTTTCATGCATGTTAGAGCAACTTATGGCTGCTGTTTAGGCCAATTTACATAAATGTAATTTAAACTCTCACTTATGGAGTTTGAATTTGAACCTAGGGTTCAAACCAACTTCATTTAATATGGTTGCTAGTTGCATTAGTTTAATCAACAACATATTGCCATGTCATGAGCATGCATCATATTGTTGCATTGCATTGATTGTGTTTCTTCCTTGTTTGCCGGTATTGTCCCCTCTCGGTAAACGTGGTTCCGGCGATGAGTTCGATGACACCGATGAAGAGCTATTGCTATCTTCAGAAGTGCCAGGCAAGCACAACCCCCTTGTTCATTCCGATACAAGCTCACTCTCTCGCACGTGCTCTCTTTTACTACATTAGGACAACAACGATTCATCTGTTACTTGTTGCCGTAGTTGAACCCCTTATCCTCTGCATGACCTGTCATTGCCACAGTAAATAGATGAAACCCACTAGCATGAGTAGGAGTTGTTTGAGCCCTGATGTGCCTACTCATTCATGCTTGTTTGTCATGCCTGCTACTGGTTAGGGTTGAGTCAGGTCTGATTCATCGGGGGTGAATTGGAACAGTGATGAACATGTCCTACTGTGTGTGAGCTAAGTGTGTGAACACGTTTTGGTAAAGGTAGCGGTGAGAGGCCATGTAGGAGTACATTGTGGGTTGTCTCATTGAAACCGTCCTCAGGAACTGAGTTCTGTGTCTGTGATCCATGAACAGCTACTACCACTCATTGGGATCCTTAATTGACCCTCTCGGCTTCTTAATCACCCTAGTACTCTGTCCAGGAGTTGCAACTAGTTTCTGGTGTTTGTAGGTTATGTGTTGGCGGCCGTATGTAGCGCTGACCCTAGGGGTGGGCTATGTTGCGGTAGATACACCGTGGCACGGTGTACCGGGCGCCCGTTTGGTGTCTCGGGAACACTGTTCACATCGTTCGGGGCCGTATGTTGAAACCTCGGCCGGACTCCCTGCGGATGGAACCTGGATAGGCGATAAACCTAGACTAGAGACTTAAGTGTTTAGGTAGGCCGTGGCCGACACCCTCGCCAGGCTTCCGCTTGAAGGTTGCCGAGATACATGACGTGTATATGGTGGTAAGTGGTGGGAGCGTGTGTGAAGAAGTACACCCCTGCAGGGTTATCATTATCTATTCGAATAGCCGGATTCCTCGGATATGGAAACATGGACCCCTTGCATAGTTCATAGACAAGTGAAAGTGGATACTCTAAAACTCGCAAGATAAGTGTGAGTGCTATGGATGGCCTTCTCGTAGGGAGACGGGAGCAGATCCATAGTGGTGTATTGAATGGTGAATATGTGGACTCGTGTGCGCCACCTCAAAAGAGTTGCTTGCAGTCGTAGTTCAGGTTAGCCACTAAGTCAAAGCTGGCTTGCTGCAGTTAAACTCCACCACCCCCCCTTGTTGATACCGATGCATATGTAGCTAGTTCTGATGTAAGTCTTGCTGAGTACTTTTGTACTCACGTTTGCTTAGCTTATGTTTTGCGGAGAGACTCCAGTCTCGCTAGTAGTTTTGCGTGGACTTCGACGTTAGCTTGATACCTCAGCTACGATCTTGTGCCCTCGGCAGGATCTGGTAGATAGTCAGGCTTCTTAGCCTTTTCCATTTGTACATGTCTATACTCAGACATGTTAAGCTTCCGCTTGTGCCTTGATTTGTATGTTATGTTTGTTGGGTCATGAGACCCATGTTTGTAATTTCTCGCTCCTCGGAGTCTAATGAATAAATACTTAAGTGGTAGAGTTATGTTGTGATGCCATGTTGTATTTACACATATCGAGCATATTGTGTGTATGATTGAAATGCTTGGTATGTGTGGGATCCGACAACCTAGTTGTTTATCCTTGGCAGCCTCTCTTATGGGGAAATGTAGTCTAGTGCTTCCATGAGCCATAGTAGTCCACTACAGCCCGGTTCATCGGAGTCCTGCTAGCCCAGCACTACTGCTCAGGACACTTGACTGGCCGGCATGTGTTTCACTTTGTTCCTGTGTCTGTTCCTTCGGGGAAATGTCACACGGTGACATCCGGAGTCCTGCCTAGCCTGCTACAGCCTGGGTTCCCGGAGTCCTGTTAGCCCAGTGCTATAGCCCGGATTCACGCGCTGCTGACCGACATGCTCGATGTGATTCATGTATGCCTGTCCCCATAGGTTAGTGCCGCTTTGGGTTCACGACTAGCCATGTCGGCCCGGGTTCTCTGTCATATGGATGCTAGCGACATTATCATATACGTGAGCCAAAAGGCGCAAACGGTCCCGGGCCATGGTAAGGCGACACCCGTGAGAATACCGTGCGTGAGGCCGCAAAGTGATATGAGGTGTTACCGGCTAGATCGATGTGACTTGGAATCGGGGTCCTAATAGTGTTGGTATCAGAGCCTGACTACCCGTAGGTTTACCAAGCCAAACCGGTCAAAGTTGTGTCTAGAAATGCTTTAGTTATGTAGGGGAATTGATTGTGGAAGGGAACGTAAGGCTCTTTTTACTCCTTTACCTTATGCTCTCTGATCTGAGTCATTCTCTTCTCATTCTACGCGGGTTAAGAAACTAGGCCTTCTCATCTATCTATCAGGATGACGTGTTACTAATCCGTAGACTTATAGGATTGTTGGATTCAAGTCTCAGTTCAGTTCCTTTTACCTCTATATGCTCATAGCTGGCCTCAGAACCTTGATATTGTAATGTTGAGTGGTCATGCCACTATTTTGCAGGATGTCTCAAATTTTTTGAGCATTTACAACCGTTATACTGTCCGAGTCATTCCAGGTTTCTGAATAGTCTGATGCATTTGCAAACCCCTTCCTCATGTTCCTGACGTCCATTTGGGCCAGATTAATCACACTAACCGGCCAGATGAGGTACTCTATTGCCTCGACATATATGTTGGAACTATTATTATGACCCTAGTTGTCCTAGAGAACCACCCAGTAATCTAGTAATGCTTTGTGTCCCTAGTGTGATGATTCTGGCCACCATTGTCGAAAGCATCCCGTGATGCCATTTAGTTAGTAGGTATTTTATTTCTGGGTCCTTAAACCCAAGATTCATTCTACTTACATCCTGTTGATAGTGTTGCTCGTACCTTTAGGATGTTAGTAACCTCTGCATTAGTCCTCGAGGTCCGTGGTATTTCCTTCTTCCAAATACTATGAACCACTTATGGCAGAAGTTTGTTGGATCAAAAGATCACAACAAGAGTGCTCCTGATGAGTTCTCCATTCTTCATTGTGAATCTGCCAGTCCTACCATTCTGGATGGGTTGTCCGGAAGAAATGTTGAGCTATGCTCGACATACTAATCTATGCATCCACAACTCAGAAAATTATATGTTCCTCGAGTTGTTCCTCTTCAGTTGTATTCCGACCATCTTCTATCAGTTGATAGCCAAGAGTATGTGTGCATTTGTGTTCATCGATGCCTATAATTCTTGTGGTCCGTCAAGCCATTCTATTCCAGAATGACTAGGAGAAACAAACTCCAGTACCTCATCCATATCCAGGATTGGGTCAAAGCAGTTGTATTCCGCAGATCAAAATGCAATCCAGCTTTTGCTCTGTTCTACCCTGGAGTATTACCCCCTTTATGTCAGGATTGTCATGAGAATTGCACCCTCTCTCATGAATTCTTGACGTAGTGATACTTATTACCATCATTTTTCATTCCTTGGTCCCGTGTTGTCGCAACCAGAATGCCGGCAAGTGAACCATGATGTGTTAAATCAATACTCCTAGCAACTAGTTGCTAGGTAGCTAATGGACAATAATTTCTTTCTTAGCGTGTTGGTTATTGAATCATCATCCTAAGATTGATCGTGCTACCTAGTCCACTTTTCCTGGTGCACTCTTCGATCAATGAGTTAGGATTGTGTCAATCCCTCACTCTTTTGATCATATCATCTTGCCCTGAAAAGCAAGGTTGTTCTCGAGGTTAGTAACATATCGGTGGTTCGTGATTTTCCGAATATCTTCTCGGAAGTATTACCAGGTTGTCCCCTAACTGTTATGTTGAGCTCGTGATCAAGTTGGTTTTCCTCTAAACCAGCCATTCTCCAAGAATCTGTGTTGGATACCCTGAGCTAGTTGGTTAAGCTAAACAACAACTTGGAGAGTTGGAAGATAAATGCTTTCCTAACTTAGTTCGTTCTATGGGATATCCTTGTGTGTGTGTGTGTGTTGAAGAGAGATGATATCTTCATCGATTGTTCCTCGTGATTGGTTGTTGAATCTATTGTCTTGTCAAAACCTTGATTTGGGTGTGGGCTATCGTCAAATCAAATTAGAACCAACGATGTTCGTAATGTTGTCTTACTTGCAGTTGTCCCTCGAGCATACACCATTATATCTTTGGTCTGACCAATACTATCACATTGTTCCCATAGTGGTGGAAGTCCAATGATATGGAAATTCCGATGAGTTGCTGTTGAGCCCATCGGCAGCATTTTGTCTCCTCCATGATTGTGTTGAACATCCAGCTAGTGTTGGAAATTTGTGTAAGCATTTTCTTCACGCCCCGTTCATGAAGTATATGTTTGGATCAAAGAAGTGACTTCCTTTGATTCACGTGCATTTGATGTAAGTTGCCGCAGTGAATTCGGGAAAGTTTGTTTTCCTTCCTCTAGAATCATCCCAAGTCAGTCATGCATGTGCGAAGTATTCTATGGTCTGATAGACTGACATCTACATTCTATACGTATCCCTAGCACACCAAGCCACTGATTGATTTGTTCAAGGAGAAGAAGTTTCTTCTTAAGAGTCAGACCTGCACAAGGACTTTGATATCCTTGTTGATGGTTCCCCCTGAACTCGGTAGTGTTTCATTTTAAGACTACCAGGTGACCATGCTTGTCTAGGACAACGTGTTCACATGCTTGTAGCAGAACCGGCTCATGTTTTGGAGCTTACTACCGTAGTTCATTCCCCCAAGAATCTCGCAACGTCGTCTCGTTGATTTGTGTTGCAAACCTTCATTTTCCTTTCTAGACTCGATGAGTCTAGAATATCCTGACACCAACCAGATCTGAATCTCAGGCAGATATGATGGTTGGAGCATTTTCCAAGAACTATAATATTGGTCTCTCGATAACCGGTAAAGTGGATGTCGTGGCGAACACATCCAGCCGGAAGACCTATTATTGTAGTATCTTGATTGAAGAAAGTTGGCCACCTTCCCATGAGGATTTTGTAGGATTTACCTCCATAGTTAATCCTTACGGATTCTTGTGCTCCCGAAGTCCGACCTTTTACTTGATGTCCTAGATACCAAACCATACCAATAAATGGGTTATCCTAGCACATCAAGGAGAACATTAGAAGTGGAGTTCTAATTGTCTCTCGGTCGATCATCCAGATTTTGTTTCCTTGGCCTCGCTAAGGTGAAATGTGAGAAAGTGTTACCTTCCTTTGCATCTGCATCATCCATCACCATTCATCATGGTGGTATGTTGTGTTGCCAGGATCCTTGACACAGATATTGGTAAAACCTTGATGAATATGGAGATGCTCAAGTTCTTGAGAACACGCATAAGCACTAGGATTTATCATCGGCATTAACTGGGATCCGTTCTCAGTTTCTTCAATTATGCCATAACCTTTCAAATAGTGGAATCTCTCTCTACTGTTGGGTTTCTTCCCCAGTTACCAGAATCATTCCCAACATTTCCATTTTGTTCCCAACCTGCACCTCAGTAGTTGTTGTTTAGGATAATCTTCAAAAGTGGACTTACCATGGGTCCCATCCATTTCCGATGATAAGCAAAAATCATCCATTGCGTTGTCTTCAACAAGATAGTCCACATCATCCATCCTAGTCGGAGTATGCCATTCTTTCAAACCCCTTCCAACGATCGATTCTGATTACCTCAGGCTGGTATAAAGAGTTTCAATGATCTTTGTATCAAAAGTAATTCTTTTTGCCACTTAAGGGAATATTTCTATGAGTCACCTTCCTTAAGATGTCTCGCTATGGTATCATGGCAACCCAACCCCTCGCTACGTTGACACCGTTCACCACCCTCCTAGGTGTGGGAATTCCGCTACTTACTTAAACCTTGTCATATGCTCATTTCCATCATTCTTGATGTATGTATCGTGTCTCGTCTCGACAGATGTCGCTATGTCTCGTTCTGTGAGTTGATCGTCGGTTGCTCGATCTTCAAGAAGATCGATTCTTCGAGAGTTTCTTTTCTTCTCGTCATCGCGTGGATGAAGATCTCAAAGGCAAGGATGTCAGAGTCAATGTATGCAATGAATCAACAACCCTAAGCGGTGCAACCTGGATCGTGAAGATTATGTTAGTTTGTGTTCCCCCTTCATCTTACCCTACACATGAATCCCGGGGCGAGATTTTTGTTTAGTGGGGGTGAGAGTCACAGCCCCAGTTCAGGCCTTGCCTGCCTTTGCATTAGCCTCCATGCATCATGTCTAAATTCTATTAATTTTGAAATGGGGACTGATAAACCCTAGAAGCAAGTGAAATACAACTAGGGTCAAATTAAATCTTTTCCATCTACCCAAAATGGCTTTTAGAAAAGTTCATCAATTTTGGAATGGGTGAAAACTTCTTCCAAAAATGATGTACACATTTCTAGGACATTTCTGGATTTTGGAGTTAATTCATACGTATTTGCATTTGGACAACTAAATGCTATATAATATCTTAAATGTCCAAATAATTTTGAACTTAAGTGAGGGCTGTTGGAAATATTCCATACAGAGCCCACAATTATTTTCAGGGTTTTAGAAAATGCCTTAGCATTTTAATTAAGTCAAAACAATTACAGAAAAATAGAAAACAGAAACTAAATAAAAGAGAGAGAGAGAAGGAACAAACCTGGGCCTCCCCTGTGCTAGGCCCAGCCACCTGGCAGCCCAGCCACCTGGCCGGCCCATCGAGGGCAGGGGCGTCTTCTTCCTCCTGCAAGAAGGCAGAGGAGAATATAGCCACGGCACCGCAGCGTGCCACGCCGGCAGCTGCCTGCCTGGCTGCCCCCTCGTCGCCCTGGACTCCCTCTGTGATGCCATGCTACCCCTTGGACCGCCTTGATGCTCTCGCTCTCTCCCTGCCTCGCTCTCTCTCGCTCTCTCTCCCAAAGCCGAGCGGAGCCATCGCCGCCGCTCGTCGTTGCCATGTCCACCGCCTCCTCCTCGCTTCCCCGACCAGTCCAGGCGCTCCGCCACATCGCCCCGACCTCTCCGCCAAGTCAAGCAAGCCGGGACGCACCGCAGCACCGCCATCGCCGTCTTCTTCAACCTCGGTCCGCCGAGATCGCCGGCGACCGTGCGCCCGCTCTGTTGCTTCCCCGAGCTCCCCAAGACCACCGCTGCACTCTCCGTTAGCTTCTCCTTCGAACCCCACTTCCCCTTGCTCGTTTGCGCCGTGTAGTCGCCGCCCTCTTCGAGCCCGAGAGCATCTCGCCACCGGCCATGGCGTAGCCGTGGCCACACCTACGCAAGCTCGCAATCGAGCACTTCACCGCACTCGCTGTGTCCCTAGGAGCCCGCAGCACCCCTCCGCACCTCCTGCTGTGCCTCCTAGCGAGGACCCCGAGCTCGCCCGAGCTCCGGTAGCCGCCAACGTCGTCGTCGGCGTCTTTTCCGGCCACCCCAGGCCCGGCTACTGCCACTAGGCGACGCGCTGCAACACCATCTACCCATAGAGACCAACCGCGGCTCAAACCGCGGCCTGTACGCGAAACCCGAGCAACTCCGACGAGTTGCCGCCACGGTTTTGGTTGCCGCCGGCTGAACTCTGGTGACTCCGACGTGGCACACTTAGTTAACACTAATGACGCCATTAGCTAATCATTGTGCCAGTGACGGATGGGCCCCACGCACTAATTAACCCCAGGATTTATTCCCTGTTTAACTTAGACTAAACCACCGGGCCCACACGTCAGGTTGACTTTGCTGACGTGGCCTTTGACCGGTCCCACCTGTCATTGACTCGAGCCAGCACTGTGTCACTGACCAGTAGACCCCACTGGTCAGGTTTGACATGGCCAGCCACAGTTGACCTGATGACATCATTCTGACATCAGGCTGACGCAGTAATGCTTTCTGGAATTTAAATAAATTAGAAATGATTTATTTAATTCAGAAAATGTCCAAAACTTCCAAAAATCATAGAAATTCAACCGTAACTCCAAATGAAATAAATTATATATGAAAAATTATCAGAAAAATTCAAGGAATCTGTTTATGGCATTTTCATGCATGTTAGAGCAACTTATGGCTGATGTTTAGGCCAATTCACATAAATGGAATTTAAATTTTCACTTATGGAGTTTGAATTTGAACCTAGGGTTCAAACCAACTTCATTTAATATGGTTGCTAGTTGCATTAGTTTAATCAACAACATATTGCCATGTCATGAGCATGCATCATATTGTTGCATTGCATTGATTGTGTTTCTTCCTTGTTTGCCGGTATTGTCCCCTCTCGGTAAACGTGGTTCCGACGATGAGTTCGATGACACCGATGAAGAGCTATTGCTATCTTCAAAAGTGCCAGGCAAGCACAACACCCTTGTTCATTCCGATACAAGCCCACTCTCTCGCACCTGCTCTCTTTTACTACATTAGGACAACAACGATTCATCTGTTACTTGTTGCGGTAGTTGAACCCCTTATCCTCTGCATGACCTGTCAGTGCCACAGTAAACAGATGAAACCCACTAGCATGAGTAGGAGTTGTTTGAGCCCTGATGTGCCTACTCATTCATGCTTGTTTGTCATGCCTGCTACTGCTTAGAGTTGACTCAGGTCTGATTCATCGGGGGTGAATTGGAACAGTGATGAACATGTCCTACTGTGTGTGAGCTAAGAGTGTGAACACGTTTTGGTAAAGGTAGCGGTGAGAGGCCATGTAGGAGTACATGGTGGGTTGTCTCATTGAAACCATCCTCAGGAACTGAGTTCTGTGTCTGTGATCCATGAACAGCTACTACCACTCATTGGGATCCTTAATTGACCCTCTCAGCTTCTCAATCACCCTAGTACTCTGTCCAGGAGTTGCAACTAGTTTCTGGTGTTTGTAGGTTATATGTTGGCGGCCGTGCGTAGCGCTGACCCTAGGGGTGGGCTATGTTGCGGTAGATACACCGTGGCATGGTGTACCGGGCACCTGTTTGGTGTCTCGGGAACCCTGTTCACATTGTTCGGGGCCGTATGTGGAAACCTCGGCCAGACTCCCTGCGGATGGAACCTGGATGACTTAAGTGTTTAGGTAGGCCGTGGCCGACACCCTCGTCAGGCTTCCGCTTGAAGGTTGCCGAGATACATGACGTGTATATGGTGGTAAGTGGTGGGAGCATGTGTGAAGAAGTACACCCCTGCAGGGTTATCATTATCTATTCGAATAGCTGGATTCCTCGGATATGGAAACTTGGACCCCTTGCATAGTTCATAGACAAGTGAAAGTGGATACTCTAAAACTCGCAAGATAAGTGTGAGTGCTATGGATGGCCTTCTCGTAGGGAGACGGGAGCGGATCCATAGTGGTGTATTGAATGGTGAATATGTGGACTCGTGTGCGCCACCTCAATAGAGTTGCTTGCAGTCGTAGTTCAGGTTAGACACTGAGTCAAAGCTGGCTTGCAGCAGTTTAACTCCACCACCCCCCTTGTTGATACCGATGCATATGTAGCTAGTTCTGATGTAAGTCTTGCTGAGTACTTTTGTACTCACGTTTGCTTAACTTATGTTTTGCAGAGAGACTCCAGTCTCGCTAGTAGTTTTGCATGGACTTCGACGTTAGCTTGCTACCTCAGCTACGATCTTGTGCCCTCGGCAGGATCTGGTAGATAGTCAGGCTTCTTAGCCTTTTCCATTTGTACATGTCTGTACTCAGACATGTTAAGCTTCCGCTTGTGCCTTGATTTGTATGCTATGTTTGTTGGGTCATGTTGGGTCATGAGACCCATGTTTGTAATTTCTTGCTCCTCGGAGTCTAATGAATAAATACTTAAGTGGTAGAGTTATGTTGTGATGCCATGTTGTATTTACACATATCGAGCATATTGTGTGTATGATTGAAATGCTTGGTATGTGTGGGATCCGACAACCTAGTTGTTTATCCTTGGCAGCCTCTCTTATGGGGAAATGTAGTCTAGTGCTTCCATGAGCCATAGTAGTCCGCTACAGCCCGGTTCATCGGAGTCCTGCTAGCCCAGCACTACTGCTCAGGACACTTGACTGGCCGGCATGTGTTTCACTTCGTTCCTGTGTCTGTTCCTTCGGGGAAATGTCACGTGGTGACATACGGAGTCCTGCCTAGCCTGCTACAGCCCGGGTTCCCGGAGTCCTGTTAGCCCAGTGTTACAGCCCGGATTCACATGCTGCTGACCGACATGCTCGATGTGATTCATGTATGCCTGTCCCCATAGGTTAGTGCCGCTTTGGGTTCACGACTGGCCATGTCGGCCCGGGTTCTTTGTCATATGGATGCTAGCGACATTATCATATATGTGAGCCAAAAGGCGCAAACGGTCCCGGGCCATGGTAAGGCGACACCCGTGGGAATACCGTGCGTGAGGACGCAAAGTGATATGAGTATTACCGGCTAGATCGATGTGACTTGGAATCGGGGTCCTGACAGATGTCCACAGGATGGACAGCGGCATCGGAATCGATATCTGGGGCGATGCCAACACGACAGGCCACGACACCGGAATCATCAAGGACGTCCACCGGCACCTGCACAACCCTAACATATTAGCAAGCACATTGCAAATAATCAAAAACCAGAACTATGGTAATAAGCCATTATTTTTTTACCTTGTGCAGCTCACCGGGGGATCTCATCCCTCCGGGGCCATCTCCTCGTCCTCGTTGGGGGCCATCACTGTCGGCGTTCTGGGAACGGGGGTTGCCAGACTTGCCTGCCTGCGGCCTGCGGCGTGGCTCAAAGGGGGCCCCAGCACGGCCCATCTTCACCAACACGGACCCAAGACCCTCGCGAGGGGCCAAGCCTCGTGGGGCGAACGATGCAGAGCTTCCTCAGGCACGGCCTCATCAGGCTGGCTCGCGAGGAGGCGGAGAGATCAAGGCGGGGTACCTCACGAGGTGCCCGTGACGCAAGCCATGACGACCAAGGGCGCCAGGCGGGTGCCAGCCCGCACAGTGTCCTCCTTTGCCCTTTGGTGCAAGGGGGGAAAGCGCAGCCGCGGAGTACCGAGGCATCAGGCAAAGGTTTCCATTTCGGTGCAACAAGACCAAGACCAGGGGGACTGCAAGACGGAGGTCATTGTGGAGCCCAAGACGGCGTCACCACCAGAGCTTTGTGCAGGCGAAGACTACTTTTGTCAGGATAGCTGGTACTAGCTGTCCCCCTTCAAATTAGCCTGCCATTGTTGGCTCCCTTCCTGCTCGATATTTGGGAAGAGGACCAGGGCCTCTATAAATAGGACCAGCCACCCACAGGATAGTAGAGGTTGGGGGGAGATCGAGATAAACAATCGAGAAGAGAGAGAGAGAGAGAAGGGTGACTGAACTCCTCCTAGCAGTTCGTCCCCCCAGCCAAGAACAGACCCTCGCGAGGCCGCTCTTCCTTGTATTGTTCATCATCATCAGCCCAAGAGGCAATCCACCACGCCACACATTGGAGTAGGGTATTACACCACAACAGTGGCCCGAACCAGTATAAACCCTGTGTCTCTCGTGTTGTTGTTTCCATATCTTAGATCTTAGCGAGGCGGAGGGGTGCAGGTAGGTAGGAGGCGAAATCTCCGCACGCACCCCAGTGTTCGAACCCCAAGGGTCTGCCAGAACCCGAAATCCAACATTTGGCGCACCAGGTAGGGGGTGCACCAGAGTTTTCTCTTCCGCCACCGCCACGGCCTGCCTCGCGATGAGTAGCGCATCGCCCGCTCCGGCCGCCGGCGCCAAGACGGGGGCCAGGGGGCTCCGAGCCCTGGCCCCAGCCCTGCAACGGGTACGGTGGCCGGACAAGTTCAAGCCAACGACGCCGCCGCGCTACGGCGGCGGGACAGATCTGCTGGCCTTCTTGCTGGCGAGCGAGGAGGCCCTCCTCGAAGCTGGAGGTGACGATAGGGTCATGGCCAACTGGCTCCCCATGGCCCTCACCGGCGCTCCACGCACATGGCTGCTCCACCTGCCGGCAGCCTCCGTGGCCTCTTGGGAAGAGCCCCGCAGCCTCTTCCCCGCCCATCACGCTACACCAACACCCCCGGTCGTCGCGGCCCTCCTGGGCGGCTCGCAGGCGCCGCCTACAAGTCACCACGTCAAGCCGTTCATCCGCCGGGTTAGCGCCACTTCCACGCGGAAGGGGGCTCTCCCGGACTGGGCGGCGCCCAAGGCCGGCCTGACCTTCAGCTCGGAGGACCACCCCTCCAACTCGGCCTGCTCGGGTGCGCTCCCCATGCTGTGCACCCCCACCATCTGCCAGGTGGCCGTCACCAGAACTCTCATCGATGGCGGCGCGGGCCTCAGCGTGCTCTCGGTCGAGGCCTTCAACCTCCTCTGCATACCCCTGGAACGGCTGCAACCCAGCCGGTCCTTCTCAGGCATTGGGGGCGGATCATCCAGCTCCTTGGGACAGATCCGGCTCCCAGTAACCTTCGGCACCTACAACAACTTCCGCACGGAGCTGGTCGACTTCGACATCGCCCCCATCGGCCTCCCCTACAACGCCATCCTCGGCTACCCAGTGTTGGCCCAGTTCATGGCCGCGACGCACCCGGCGTACAACCTCATGAAGATGCCCGGGAGCAGCGGTGTCCTCACCGTGCACGGGGACACCGGAGACACGCTGTGGGTGCTCAAGCTCGCCTTCAAGACGGCGGTGTCGGCACAACCCACCGACTTGGAGACCCCCGAGCCCAAGGGGGCTGCACCCGCCAAGAAGAAACAGTTGTTCACCCAAGACAAGGCAGAAACCAAGCAGATACCCGTCGATGAGGACGGGTCCACCAACGCCACTTTCACCATAGGAGCCAACCTCGAACCCGAGCAAGAGGAGGCCCTGGTCGGGTTCCTACGTGCAAACAAGAAGGTATTCGCTTGGGAGCATGACCAGTTGGCAGGGGTCCCTAGGAGTGTAATCGAGCATAACCTCAACGTGTGCCCCAACGTGCGCCCTATGAAGCAGAAGGGCCGGCGGCAGTCCACAGAAAAGCAGGCTTTCATCGTCCAAGAGACCCGCAAATTAGAAGCCACTGGGGTCATTCGCGAGGTCCGATACCCGGATTGGTTGGCCGACCCTGTCGTTGTGCCAAAGAAGGAAGGGAAGGAGCGCATGTGTGTCGACTTCACCAACCTCAACAAAGCATGCCCGCAAGATCCGTTCCCGCTCCCCCGCATCGACCAGATCGTCGATTCCACCGCGGAATGCGACCTGCTATGCTTCTTTGAAGCCTTCTCTGGGTATCACCAGATCAAGATGGCGGTAGAAGACGTCGAAAAGACAACCTTCCTAACCCCGTGTGGGGTGTACTGCTACAGATGCATGCCATTCGGGCTGCGTAACGCAGGGGCGACCTTTCAGAGGCTGATGCACATCACCTTGGGCCCGCAGCTCGGGAACAATGTTGAAGCTTATGTCGATGACATTGTGGAAAGTCTCGGGAGGCCAGGACCCTGATACAAGACCTGGAGGAAACCTTCGCGAGCCTCAACACAGTGAACCTACGGCTCAACCCAGAGAAGTGTGTGTTCGGAGTCCCCTCGGGCAAGCTCTTGGGTTTCCTCGTGTCCCACCGAGGCATCAAGGCTAACCCATTAAAGGTCATGGCAGTGGAAGACATGAGCCCGCCAAAGACCCTCAGAGAAATGCAAAAGCTCACTGGGCGTGTGACCGTGCTAGGGTGCTTCATCTCCAAGTTGAGGGAACGAGCGCTGCCCTTCTTCCAGCTAATGAAGAAAAAGGGGCCCTTTGAGTGGACTCAAGAGGCCGACAAGGCATTCCAGGATCTCAAAAGATACCTGACCAGCCCACCGGTCATGGTGGCTCCGCACCCTCAAGAGCCCCTGGTGCTTTACCTCGCCGCCACTCCCTACTCCGCCAGCACAGCCCTGGTGGCGGTTAGAGAGGAGCGTCGAATCAAAACCGCAGCAGCAGCTCGGGACAAGGCAAAACAGGAACAAGGAAGGCCCACAGAAACCGGCACCGCGGCTGAGGAGGATCAGCCGCCACAGAGGAGTGCACCAGAGGCGGAAGAGGCCCCTCTCCCAGATGGCCAGCCTCAGGAGGCCTCATCGCCTCAAGAGGCACCATGGTCTCCGAAGGGAGCCGCCAGCACTGACGCACCCAACCTCGTTGAGCACCCAGTGTACTTCATCAGCACGGTGTTGCGGGATGCAAGGGCACGGTACCCCATGCCTCAGAAACTCCTCCTCGCGCTACTGGTGGCCTCGTGCAAGCTGCGGCACTATTTTCAGGGTCACCCCATCAAGGTCGTCTCGTCATACCCCCTGGAGAGAGTGCTCAGGATCCCTAACTCAGCTTGAAGGGTCGCTGAGTGGAACATAGAACTTCAAGCATTTCAGCTCGAATTCAGCACGACCAGAGTCATCAAGGGAGCAGCGTTGGCGGATTTTGTGGCAGAATGGACGGAGGCACCAGGCCTCAAGGCCGACGAGGATCGGTCCCTCTCCCCGGGAAGCGAGGCGCCAGAAGGCTGAGTCATGTACTTCGATGGGGAGTTCTCCAGGCATGGCACTGGGGCTGGGGCGGTGCTTATATCGCCCACTTAGGACAAGCTCTACTACGCTGTGCAGCTCTGTTTCCAGCAAGGTGAAAAGGTCTCCAACAACATAGCAGTGTACGAAGGTTTAATAGCAGGCTTGAAGGCCGCAGCTGCCCTGGGGGTGAAACGCCTCACCATCAAGGGCGATTCGCAGCTCCTTGTCAATTTCTCCAACAAGGTGTACGAGCCGAAAGATGAGCACATGGAAGCCTACCTTGCGGAGGTCCGTAGGATGAAGAAGCAGTTCTGGGGGTTGGAGTTGCAGCATGTGCCCTGTGGTACCAATCAGGAGGCCGACGACGCCAAACGGGCGTCCAGGCGGTTACCTCAGGAGCCTGGCATTTTCGAGGAGCGGCTCTTCAAGCCCTCAGCCCTGCCGTCATTGTCAAACACAGCTCAGCCTCGGGAGGAGCTCCCCCAGAAACCAGCCTCAGGAGCTCCTGCCCGTGGCCCGGCCTCAGGAGCACGTCTGCTCCTGACGATGGAACCTCAGGAGGGATGCTGGATCATGGAGCTCCGGAGTTACTTAACACAAGGGACCCTGCCGGAGAAGGAGGAGGAAGCGGAGCGAGTGGCACGCCAGGCCACGGCATACTGCATCAAGGATGGAGAGCTCTACCGGAAGCGACCAAACGATGTATCCCTGCGCTGCATCTCCAGGGAGCAAGGGAAGGAACTGCTGGAAGATATACACGGCGGAGACTGTGGACATCATTCATCATCACGGACCCTCGTCGGCAAGGCGTTCCGCAGTGGGTTTTATTGGCCCACCGCACTCAATGACGCCGTCGAACTAGTGAAAGCTTGTGAGGCCGGCCAGTTCCACGCCAAGCAGATCTATCAGCCAGCAGGAGGCCTGCAGACTATACCCCTTTTGTGGCCATTCGCAGTCTGGGGGCTGGACATCTTGGGCCCGTTTCCTCGGGCGCCAGGGGGCTACCGCTACCTCTACGTCGCTGTGGACAAGTTCACCAAGTGGGCTGAAGTAGAGGCTATCCGCACCATTCCCGCGGGTTCCGCGGTCAAGTTCATCAAGGGCATCGTGAGCCGGTTCGGGGTGCCGAACCGCATCATCATGGACAACGGTTCACAGTTCACCAGTAACCTCTTCAAAACATACTGTGCTAACCTTGGAACGCAGATATGCTACGCTTCGGTGGCACACCCCCGAAGCAACGGCTAGGCCGAGCGAGCCAACGCAGAGGTCCTGAGGGGCCTCAAGACCAGG
Organism: Triticum dicoccoides; assembly: GCF_002162155.2. Classification (NCBI taxonomy): domain Eukaryota; kingdom Viridiplantae; phylum Streptophyta; class Magnoliopsida; order Poales; family Poaceae; genus Triticum; species Triticum dicoccoides. Next base: position 114,644,913 of record NC_041380.1, read on the forward strand.
ACGTTCAAGAAGAAGCTGGAGGCCTACGATAGAGGTTGGTACGACGAGCTTCAGTCCGTGTTGTGGTCCATCCGCACAACCGCGACCAAGCCGACTGGAGAGACCCCATTCTTCCTGGTCTACGGAGCCAAAGCGGTCCTCCCTCACGAGGTCAGACGTTGCTCCGCGCGGGTCCTGGCGTTCGACGAGGCGCAGCAGGACGCCATGCGGGGGATGGACCTCGTGCTGGGGGAGGAACGTCGCCGAGAAGCCGCGCTGCGAGCGGCGAGGTACCAACAAGCACTGCGGCGATATCACTGCCGCAACATCCGCCCCAGAACTCTCGAGGTAGGAGACCTCGTGCTCAGGCGGGTTCTCTCCAGGGAAGGGCTGCACAAGCTCTCTCCCATGTGGGAGGGCCCGTTCAAAGTTGTTCATGTTTCCAGGACCGGCTCCGCGCGCTTGGAGACTCAGGAGGGGGTGCCGGTCCAGAACGCATGGAACATCCAGCACCTCCGGAGGTTCTACCCCTAAAAAGGCCCAGAGCCTGTGAAGAAGGCGAATGCCTGTGAAGCTGTCGCGTTTTGGAAAAGGCCCAGAGCATGTGAAGAAGGCGAATGCCTGTGAAGCTGTAGCGTTTTGGAAAAGGCCCAGAGCCTGTGAAGAAGGCGAATGCCTGTGAAGCTGTAGCATTTTGGAAAAAGGCCCAGAGCCTGTGAAGAAGGCGAATGCCTGTGAAGCTGTCGCGTTTTGGAAAAGGCCCAGAGCCTGTGAAGAAGGCGAATGCCTGTGAAGCTGTAGCATTTGGAAAAAGGCCCAGAGCCTGTGAAGAAGGCGAATGCCTGTGAAGCTGTCGCGTTTTGGAAAAGGCCCGGAGCCTGTGAAGAAGGCCAACACCTGTGAAGCTCGCCGCCCATGACACTCTCACGTAATAATGAGTTGGGGCTGTACACGCCCCGGAGTCTCAGGAGCGCCGGCCTCAGGCCCTAGGGCTCCCTCCCACGCCCAGTGGCAGCACTTAGCTCCGCGCTGGTGAGAAGACGTCAAAGACTAGATTAGGTGCCGGACGCGGCTTTTCATTTGCTTTCCGCAGTTGGCTTGTTCCTTCTCATTCGAAGTTTTATCGAAGTTGTTGCCGTCTTTGGCTTGTGGTTCTTCGACTTTTCAATCTCCTGCCTCGATTTCTCTTATGCAAGGCATTGCGAGGGGGGGGCAGCCGAGCGCCCTTGCGAGTGTTCCTGTCCTAGTCGTTCAAAGGGTTCGTGACCTGGGTCCATTACAGGAGCACCCCTCCAGTCCGTGCCCCACAGGAACCGCGACACGAACACAGCCTGGGTCGGTCGCCCCCCGCACGGCTGGGGCCGGGAACTATCCACGCGCGGGCACGTAGCCGGAAGGCACGATAACGGAAGCAGAACGATGATTAACAGCAATAACCCAAACACGCCCCCGCGGGGCTCCACACTACTGTATTTTTACGCAGGAAAAAGGAAAAGAAAGAACAAATCCGGCGCAGCTCACCTCACACCGGCCTGCAGGGAAGACTCGAGCTGCCTCCGGGGCTCATACAGACTTCCTCTCGCGCTTCACCAGGGCGCGACGGCGGGTGGACACGCTACCACCTCCCAAGCAGATACGACGGCGTGGAGGCTGACCGCGGCCACCGCTAGAAGAGTCGCCGCCTGAAGAAGAACCAGAGAAGCTTGGGGAACCTTGAGCGCCGCCAGTCACGCGAGCGCTGTCCTCTCCATCATCGCCGGAGCTGGGTTCCCGGCCGCGGTCGTCATCCTCGGGGCAGCACCCTGTGCGGCGACCATCTTCCCCAAACACCCTCACGTAGAGGGTGGCATCACCATCAAACTTGAAGTGCAGGGTGCACCGACGGCTCAGGCCACGCGTGCGGGCAAACATCTGCCAACCGCGGGCCTGGCCAGGTTCCCGGCCGCGGAGTCCTCCGGTGAAGCCCATGAGGCCCGGCTGCACCAGCCGTCGGCCTGAAGCCAGAGGCCGCCCGGGGCGCCGGCGGGGAGCTCGCCGAGGAGGAAGCCGGGTGCTAGTCGGCTCCGCCGACCACACGACGAACTCCGGCAGCACCTCTGCAGCGCGAAAGCGCGGCCTAGGGGGACGCGCGACTGGAGCGCGCCCCCCCGGCCGCAGCAATCCGCCCGTCGCCATGCTGGAAATCGTCTCCACGGCTGCGGGGAGCTGCCGTGGTGGCCACAGGATGTTTGCGAGGGCGCCCTCGGCCGCGCTTGGGCGGGGGAGAGGCAGGCTCAACCTGGCGAGCCTTCCCCTTCTCTGCGGCTGAGAACCTCCTCAACGGGGCCATGAAGAAGAAGGAGAAGCAAGGGGGGATGAACTGGAAGGGCGCGTGTTGATCCGTACTTATAGCTGGCGAGGGCCAACCGACGGCCCCACGATCGCAGGTAATTATGACCCGCTTTGCATGCAGGGACTTGTCCAATCCGTGCCATTGCCGAGGCGCCATGGGGAAGTGGAGACGCCCACGTCCAATCGGCCGCCATGCGGCGCCCAAGACCGCAGGCTGTTAGGGCCCGCGGCGCTTCGCTCTTGCCCTTTTGCCTCCCTGCACGGCCAAGCCCGGGCGCGCCTTGGGCCCTGGGGCTACTGTCGGTGTTCTGGGAACGGGGGTCCCCAGACTTGCCTGCCTGCGTCCTGCGGCGTGGCTCAAAGGGGGGCCCAGCACGGCCCATCTTCACCAACACGGACCCAACACCCTCGCGAGGGGCCAAGCCTCATGGGGCGGACGACGCGGAGCTTCCTCAGGCACGACCTCATCAGGATGGCTCGCAAGGAGGCAGAGAGATCAAGGCGGGGTACCTCACGAGGTGCCTGTGACGCAAGCCATGATGACCAAGGGCGCCAGGCGGGTGCCAGCCCGCACATTGTCCTCCTTTCCCATTTGGTGCAAGGGGGGCAAGCGCAGCCGCAGAGTACCGAGGCATCAGGCAAAGGTTGCCATTTCGGTGCAACAAGACCAAGACCAGGAGGACTGCAAGACGGAGGTCATTGTGGAGCCCAAGATGGCGTCACCACCAGAGCTTTGTGCAGGCGAAGACTACTTTTGTCAGGATAGCTGGTACTAGTTGTCCCCCTTCAAATTAGCCCACATTGTTGGCTCCCTTCCCGCTCGATATTTGGGAAGAGGACCAGGGCCTCTATAAATAGGACCAGCCACCCACAAGATCGTAGAGGTTGGGGGGAGATCGAGATAAACAATCGAGAAGAGAGAGAGAGAGAAGGGTGATTGAACTCCTCCTAGCAGTTCGTCCCCCCCATCCAAAAATAGACCCTCGCGAGGTCGTTCTTCCTTGTATTGTTCATCATCAGCCCGAGAGGCAATCCACCACGCACACACTGGAGTAGGGTATTACACCACAACGGGCCCCACGCGCTAATTAACCCCAGGATTTATTCCCTGTTTAACTTAGACTAAACCACCGGGCCCACACGTCGGGTTGACTTTGCTAACGTGGCCTTTGACCGGTCCCACCTATCATTGACTCGAGCCAGCACTATGTCACTGACCAGTAGGTCCCACTAGTCAGGTTTGACCTGGCCAGCCACAGTTGACCTGATGACATCATTCTGACGTCAGGCTGACGCAGTAATGCTTTCTGGATTTTAAATAAATTAGAAATGATTTATTTAATTCTGAAAATGTCCAAAACTTCCAAAAATCATAGAAATTCAACCGTAACTCCAAATGAAATAAATTATATATGAAAAATTATCAGAAAAATTCAAGGAATCTGTTTATGGCATTTTCATGCATGTTAGAGCAACTTATGGCTGCTGTTTAGGCCAATTCACATAAATGGAATTTAAACTCTCACTTATGGAGTTTGAATTTGAACCTAGGGTTCAAACCAACTTCATTTAATATGTTTGCTAGTTGCATTAGTTTAATCAATTGCATCTTGCCATGTCATGAGCATGCATCATATTGTTGCATTGCATTGATTGTGTTTCTTCCTTGTTTGCCGGTATTGTCCCCTCTCGGTAAACGTGGTTCCGACGATGAGTTCGATGACACCAATGAAGAGCTATTGCTATCTTCAGAAGTGCCAGGCAAGCACAACCCCCTTGTTCATTTCAATACAAGCCCACTCTCTCGCACCTGCTCTCTTTTACTGCATTAGGACAACAAGGATTCATCTGTTACTTGTTGCGGTAGTTGAACCCCTTATCTTCTGCATGACCTGTCATTGCCACAGTAAATAGATGAAACCCACTAGCATGAGTAGGAGTTGTTTGAGCCCTGATGTGCCTACTCATTCATGCTTGTTTGTCATGCCTGCTACTGCTTAGAGTTGAGTCAGGTATGATTCATCGGGGGTGAATTGGAACAGTGATGAACATGTCCTACTGTGTGTGAGCTAAGTGTGTGAACACGTTTTGGTAAAGGTAGCGGTGAGAGGCCATGTAGGAGTACATGGTGGGTTGTCTCATTGAAACCGTCCTCAGGAACTGAGTTCTGTGTCTGTGATCCATGAACAACTACTACCACTCATTGGGATCCTTAATTGACCCTCTCGGCTTCTCAACCACCCTAGTACTCTGTCCAGGAGTTGCAACTAGTTTCTGGTGTTTGTAGGTTATGTGTTGGCGGCCGTGCGTAGCGCTGACCCTAGGGGTGGGCTATGTTGCGGTAGATACACCGTGGCACGGTGTATCGGGCGCCTGTTTGGTGTCTCGGGAACCCTGTTCACATCGTTCGGGGCCGTATGTGGAAACCTCGGACGGACTCCCTGCGGATGGAACCTGGATAGGCGATAAACCTGGACTAGAGACTTAAGTGTTTAGGTAGGCCGTGGCCGACACCCTCGCCAGGCTTCCGCTTGAAGGTTGCCGAGATACATGACGTGTATATGGTGGTAAGTGATGGGAGTGTGTGTGAAGAAGTACACCCCTGCAGGGTTATCATTATCTATTCGAATAGCCGGATTCCTCGGATATGGAAACTTGGACCCCTTGCATAGTTCATAGATAAGTGAAAGTGGATACTCTATAACTCGCAAGATAAGTGTGAGTGCTATGGATGGCCTTCTCGTAGGGAGACGGGAGCGGATCCATAGTGGTGTACTGAATGGTGAATATGTGGACTCGTGTGCGCCACCTCAATAGAGTTGCTTGCAGTCGTATTTCAGGTTAGACACTGAGTCAAAGCTGGCTTGCTGCAGTTAAACTCCACCACCCCCCCCCCCTTGTTGATACCGATGCATATGTAGCTAGTTCTGATGTAAGTCTTGCTAAGTACTTTTGTATTCATGTTTGCTTAACTTATGTTTTGCAGAGAGACTCCAGTCTCGCTAGTAGTTTTGCATGGACTTCGACGTTAGCTTGATACCTCAGCTACGATCTTGTGCCCTCGGCAGGATCTGGTAGATAGTCAGGCTTCTTAGCCTTTTCCATTTGTACATGTCTGTACTCAGACATGTTAAGCTTCCGCTTGTGCCTTGATTTGTATGCTATGTTTGTTGGGTCATGTTGGGTCATGAGACCCATGTTTGTAATATCTCGCTCCTCGGAGTCTAATGAATAAATACTTAAGTGGTAGAGTTATGTTGTGATGCCATGTTGTATTTACATCTATCGAGCATATTGTGTGTATGATTGAAATGCTTGGTATGTGTGGGATCTGACAACCTAGTTGTTTATCCTTGGCAGCCTCTCTTATGGGGAAATGTAGTCTAGTGCTTCCATGAGCCATAGTAGTCCGCTACAACCCGGTTCACCGGAGTCCTGCTAGCCCAGCACTACTGCTCAGGACACTTGACTGTCCAGCATGTGTTTCACTTCATTCCTATGTCTTTTCCTACGGGGAAATGTCACGCGGTGACATTCGGAGTCCTGCCTAGCCTGCTACAGCCCGGGTTCTTGGAGTCTTGTTAGCCCAGTGCTATAGCCCGGATTCACACGCTGCTGACCAACATGCTCGATGTGATTCATGTATGCCTGTCCCCATAGGTTAGTGCCGCTTTGGGTTCATGACTAGCCATGTCGGCCCGGGTTCTCTGTCATATGGATGCTAGCGACATTATCATATACGTGAGCCAAAAGGCGCAAACGGTCCCGGGCCATGGTAAGGTGACACCCGTGGGAATACCGTGCGTGAGGCCGCAAAGTGATATGAGGTGTTACCGGCTAGATCGATGTGACTTGGAATCGGGGTCCTGACACATGTCCACAGGATGGACAGCGGCATCGGAATCGATCTCTAGGGCGATGCCAACACGACGGGCCACGACATCGGAATCATCAAGGACGTCCACCGGCACCTGCACAACCCTAACATATTAGCAAGCACATTGCAAATAATCAAAAACCAGAACTATGGTAATAAGCCATTATTTTTTACCTTGTGCAGCTCACCAGGGGATCTCATGCCTCCGGGGGCCATCTCCTCGTCCTCGTTGGGGGCCATCACTGTCGGCGTTCTGGGAACGGGGGTCCCCAGACTTGCCTGCCTGCGGCCTGCGGCATGGCTCAAAGGGGGGCCCAGCACGGCCCATCTTCACCAACACGGACCCAAGACCCTCGCGAGGGGCCAAGCCTCGTGGGGCGGACGATGCGGAGCTTCCTCATGCACGGCCTCATCAGGCTGGCTCGCGAGGAGGCGGAGAGATCAAGGCGGGGTACCTCACGAGGTGCCCGTGACGCAAGCCATGACGACCAAGGGCGCCAGGCGGGTGCCAGCCCGCACAGTGTCCTCCTTTCCTCTTTGGTGCAAGGGGGGAAAGTGCAGCCGCGGAGTACCGAGGCATCAGACAAAGGTTGCCATTTCGGTGCAACAAGACCAAGACCAGGGGGACTGCAAGACGGAGGTCATTGTGGATCCCAAGATGGCGTCACCACCAGAGCTTTGTGCAGGAGAAGACTACTTTTGTCAGGATAGCTGGTACTAGCTGTCCCCCTTCAAATTAGCCCGCCATTGTTGGCTCCCTTCCCGCTCCATATTTGTGAAGAGGACCAGGGCCTCTTTAAATAGGACCAGCCACCCACAGGATCGTAGAGGTTGGGGTGACTGAACTCCTCCTAGTAGTTCTTCCCCCCAGCCAAGAACAGACCCTCGCGAGGCCGTTCTTCCTTGTATTGTTCATCATCATCAGCCCAAGAGGCAATCCACCACGCCACACATTGGAGTAGGGTATTACACCACAACGCTGGCCCGAACCAGTATAAACCCTATGTCTCTCGTGTTGTTCTTTCCATAGCTTAGATCTTAGCGAGGCGGAGGGGTGCAGGTAGGTAGGAGGCGAAATCTCCGCGCGCACCCCAGTGTTCGAACCCCAAGGGTCTACCGGAACCCGAAATCTGACAATCACCTTGCTAGGGGAATACTGCTTCTTAACGGTGACTATCTCCTCAAACTCGGTCTTGAGCCTCACATAGGTGGCAATCAGATTTCCTGGGGTAGGCACGGTGGGGCCCTTGCCATTCTTCCAACTTCCTTTGAGGAGTTCGTCCGCCAATGTCCTCAACTCTATGGCCAATGCTTGTTTCTTGGAGTTCTTCGTCTCCATGGGTTGGCCCGCCAACATGGTCAACTCGTTGGTCGGTGCTCACTTCCTGGAGATCACTGTCTCCAGTGGGTTGTCCGCCGGCAACTCTTTGCCTAGTGCTCTAGGATCCATCAATGAACTGACAAACAAAAAGCAATCGAAAGGAAACCACAATCGCAATGAAAACGTGAAAAGAATAGGATGTGAGAATCGGTCGGTGCTTCATAAAAAGAAGATTCTTGGAATGAAAATATAGTAGCATAGCCGATTCGCCCACCTTTCCTTCGTCGGTACAGAAGAAAAATGGCAGAAGTGAGTACCCTGGAGTGAGGTTTTCTTCAAGAAAGGGAAGAAAGGGCTTGAACGAGCGTTCCAGTGAAATGATGGTTGCTTCGTCCAGTCCAGCTTGGAGGCCACCTTACCACTGCTGGTAAAGGTGTGGGTTTTGTGATATGACGGGTCATGATGGCCACACCGGGATTACAGGTGAGTCTCAAATGTAGCACCTCGCTGTGATTTGGTGGATGGCGCGCGGGCCCGGATGCTTTGAAATGTCCCGCATGTAGATAGAGCGGCTAGTCATATAGGAGTGCTCAATATTGTGGACCACGACCAAGGCGGAGAGGAAAACGAGAGAACTACGTAATTAATGCATGAGTTTAATTAGGGTAGTTTTATAAAGTACGAGATACATTCCTCCAATCGCAAAATGCCTTGGTTCATGAGATTTGAGATTTGAGCCCTATAAACCGGAAGGGAGGGAGTACTGCACACGGTGTAGTCTAGTCACTTGTTGAAATCTCTAGAAAGGAAAATACCCCTTTCCGGTTTACAGGGCTATACTATTCTCTTCGTCTAGGTGTTTAAGTCATCTTAGGCTAGCCATAGTGGGAGTAACTTAGGCTGCTTGTAATGGGGAGTATCATATACTAGTATCATGCATATGATACTAGTCTATGATACTATGTCCCTAATGCATAGTATCATATGTTGGTATCATAGATGACTACATTTATTGCCATGCATGACACAAAGTAGCACATCATTTAATATGATATGGTATCATAATATGATACTCAAGCCTCTCTTTCTTCATTTAATTCTATGCCACTTCATCAAAATTGCTTAGTTGGCATGCATGATACTACCTATGATACTCCCATTACAGGCAACCTTAGCTAGTAACATAGCGCACTCCAAGAATTTTTTGCTTATGTGGCAAGTAATTAATGAGAGGTGGTAACAAAATATGTTACTGTAACATAGCGCTTTTCAAGATAAGATGAGTCTACAAGCTAATAATTGAAGCCATCTAAAATACTATTATTATGTTACTTTGCATTATGAAGGTAGTAATTTAGGCTAGTGTCATATGCATGACACTAGTCTAAGTTACTCCCCACTATGACCAGCCTTACGAAAACCAAATAGTCCCAAAACACTTAGGCGCGGTGCATTAACTTCTACCTTGTTTCTTGTTTCTTGACATATCAACCAATAAGATATGAGAGGTGTGCATGCTTTTAATGACTTGCAATGGCTAGTTCATTGCATGCAATGCTATTAATTAGCAAATAAACATTGGTGACCCCAGGAGGAAACTGTGCTAAGCACATGGACCTATGCAGAATGAGTATCACCCAATGGATAATGGAGTTTAATTGTTAAACAATAGCAATTTTGTCTCATGCAAGAGCCTGGCTAGTACTCCAAGGAACCGCACCACGCGAGCGTTCGCAACTGCCACGTTCGGGTTGCGCTTGGCTCTTCGCCTCTTCGAGAAGGCGAACAATAATGATTACTCCTACTTCTACAGTATCGAATGCACTGCTGCATGTCTGTCCACCTCGTGCGGGAGGGATAGCGAAAGCTTCAACTTACTGCTCCTGCCTTTGCGTCCATGACAGGTGGGCCCAACAGGTGGTTGGCCCTCCTGTCATGCAGCCAAAGGCAGGTGTAGTTAAGGCACCGGAGCTCAGTCCACAAGGGAGAGGGCGTTGTAGTAATGAAATTTCTCGGTCTTGTACGAGTTGACGAAGATAGGGGTTGCTTGCTTGCTAGGGTTGCTCACTACGTATATATAGGCCGGAGCCTCCGCGCTTGCTTGCTAGGGTTGCTCTATTCACACACTCTCATCCTCTCCAGATTTAAACAAGATAGGGGTAGTAACACTGTCTTTCTCCCTTCAAAAAACACTGGCTTTCTATGCTCACCACTGGTTACAGATCCGGACGTATCCCCCTCCGCCGGTGAAGGGGAGGAAGGGCAGCGTTTAGGCCGTCATCGACAGCAAGGGAGGAGACCCACTGCCAGCCGCACCATTATCTCTGGCCGAGCGCCGGCGCGGGAGGCCCTCCGATCCCTTCGTCGTTGCCTGTGGGCGGATCCGGCCTCCCGCCGCCCACCTATCCACATCCCGACGACCTTCAGGTATATCTTCGTTCGAAACCGCCTTAGCTCTACTTCCCCAGCTCGCTACATTGCTGCATGTGCATCATTTTCTTCCTCTCAGCCCCTCCCGATCGGATGGTCCAACGTCACATATTTTTTTATTCTATTGTTAGAGGTAAAGCTACTTCATGTAGTCGAATCTTGTACTCCCTCCGTCCGAAAATACTTGTCATTGAAATGGATGTATCTAGATGTATTTTAGTTCTAGACACATCCATTTTGATGACAAGTAATTCCGGATGGAGGGAGTACTTGGTTGAAACAAGAAATAAAGTGGGGGTGGGGGAATTTAGTATGTACATCGGACTTGGTACAAACAGGAAGGAAAGGGGGTGAAAGTAGTACAGACTGGTCATCCAACCGGTCTCTTGGTCGAAAAGGGAAATATAGGGGTAATGTTGTACACGGTGGTATGAGCAGGACTAGATTTGCTATCCACACATAGGAGTAGGTGGCTAGAGTGAAAAAATGGGACCAACCCAGATATGTTTCTTGGATGTTTGTTTCTCGGGGCAACAAACTATGAATCACTACTTTATACCCCTGTTTACGTACATGGTGCTGGACTACTGGTGCACCCATTGTTATAAGCCATGACAAGTTTAGCCAAATGTTTTTGCCTGTAATTGTTTGAGACTCTGACCGTTTCCTCTATGCCTTTTTGTGCAAACAGGGATATCCAATTCACCTGGTTGCTGTTGTGACCTTTTGGTGCACTGCACAAAACTCTTCTTAAAAGAAGTGACTTTTGTGCTGTTTAACTAGAATGTCAGAATGGAACAGTTGGTTCATTTTGGTGGAACTGCACAAAGGGAGATCTATGTTCCAATCCTCATCATCCATATTAGCGCCATGACCTTCCTTTAGGTAAGAATGATATTTAATGCATGTGTTCATCTCTATTTTCCGACTGCCATGAGAAAATAATGTTGTTTTTTACTAGTACACTTGTACTCCCTCAGTGACAAAACCAATTCTGAATTAGAAGGCCAATCATGTACTTGGTTTCATCAACTGGTGAGGAGAAAGAGAAACAGAGCATGAAGAGGAAGAAGAAGAATAATAAACAGTGCCAAGGCGATCTTGCTGAAGCCAGAGGCCTCAGTCGAGGCCATTCAAGGGCTCCGGCAACGACTACCTTACATGTGAGACGATCCTCCAGGGAGCCCTTCCACTTCTGCTGTCTTACTTAATTAATTAGGAGTACTTAAGTACCACTAATTTATTACTGCCTAATTTTCCTGTTGGAGTTAAACAAATCTTTAGTAGGACCCTATGCTGAATCATGTCTGTGTGTATGTTTGTCTATGGAGGTGAATCATGTGGTGGAGCAGGGAGAGAATATTACTAGTGTCATGACATAATAGTGTTATTCTTTTGCATGTCAGTTTATTGCCATTGGTTCAATGATGCAATGTTTTGCGTATTGTCCATCATGAATTTGATGCTACTGGTTGAGTAATATGCTAATGTCTTCCTATCCTTTCTCACTAAGCTAATGAAGGTTTCACCTTGTTCCTACTTGTGCAAACAGGGATCATGTTGTGCCAATCATACATTAAATGGAACTACACAAGACAATACAATGAACTGTATCCCAGCCAGTGCTTTAACTCTGCTGGAAGTTCTTGATAATCTTTCGATATAATCTCAGCACTAGTAAACAAGAGTGATTTCAACCATACATTTGAAGTGCACAAAAATATATACTATTGTGTGATTCCAGTGAGTGCTTTATCATCTCTTATGGGACTACACGAATAAGCTTTTTTTCTCAGGTTGGTACGGGCCTAAGGCCTTCATCCATATTAGTTTGCTGTCATCTCTATTTGTATTGTGCTACTGTCATGAGAAACTCCTTTATCTTTGCACGTTAAACTTTTGCAACCTATGATAAATGGCAATGCTTTGAGTGTTGAGTTGAGCTAATTGGCACAGATTAAATAAACTAATACCTCTCTTTAAGCAAAACTACTATGTTGCTAACTTTACCCATTAAGATAATGAGGGTGCTTCTATTTGTTAGTGTATGTTTCATAAACTAGTCCCACTATTACAGTAATCTCACTCTCTTAATATATGTGCCAATAGGGATGCTCGATTTTGGTGGAACTGCACAAACACTTTGGGTGCTTCATTGCCTCGACAGCTTCCGTCCTTTCCTGTCAGTTGCTAAACTCCGCATGCTTTCTTCCTTTGCTGTCAGTCGCTTGGCTTATCTCGGCTTCCAGTCAAAGGAAAGAGTAATTGATATGCTACCTCACACAGGTTGGTGCTGGTCTTTATCCTGATTATTGTGCATGTCATATGTATTGGTAATTTGGTATTGTGCTACTGTTTGCCGATTTCATAATGGAGTAATTTGGAGCCTGAACCCGCAGGCAAATCATTACATCGGGTGATTTCAGTAGAACTGCACAAAATGATCAGATGGATAGGTACTTATGCTGCTGCTATGTACTCCAAAGTTCACTAGGACAAGCATCGATGTTGACAAGAAGTGCCTATATTCATTCGAGTATCAACCAGCGTCAACCAATTGTCAAAGTCCAAGTGTTAGGAGAGTGAACGCCAAAAATATTGCTTGGTGCATAGCCCAGAAAAACGCAGTCCAGTCTTTGGTCCCAACTTGTGCCTTTTGGTTATCGGCACATATGGTAGCGAACTATATGGCATGGAGTCTAAAGATTCCAGAAAAGTTGGTTGACGCGTATATTCATCTGGCACTTAATTAGTCTGCACGCCAAGGATGCTCCATTTCAGTTGAACTGCACAAAAAAATTGGGTGGTTCATTTTCTCAACCGCCACCTTTCTCGTCTTTAATGTAGAATTTTGGCGAGATACAGGACCAAGATGACCCAATAAACTGGTTGGATGAAGGTAGTGGCCTAGTTGCTCAAACCTCCCTGGGCACGAGGCCACTATTTGAGGATAAACCTACAAGCAAAGTTCAGATTGTTTGTGCTGCCTCTTATGTACTTGAAAGTTTACTCGTACAAGAACTAATTTTAGCAAGAAGTACCTCCGATTGAACACCATTTACCAGTCTGTACCCTAGGTAATTAAAGTTCGTCCATGGATCATATTGGCTGTGATCTCAATCATTTGGATGCATAAACATACTGAACATGCGTATATTTGAATCTTTTTGTAAATTATGTATGAATATTGTCGTGTGATCTATTAATCATTTGGATGCATAGATATGTTGAGCTTGTGTATATATGAATCTTTTGAGTTGTTGATTGTGAATGTTGGCTATGGATATGAACGTGTCCTGTGAACCTGAGATTGATATGAATGTTTACCTTTTCTGTTGTATTTGTGTGTGAACTTGTTAGTATGCCTACTGTGGGGTATAAAACGCAGGTATCTTATAAAAGTAATGCCGTGTCCAATTTATGTTTTCCCTTCTAACCACCGCGGCTGTGCTGCCGCGCACCTGAACCAGTGAAGTTTCCCACTCCTCTCCATCTGCGACTCCACTACAGCTTAATAAATAGTAACGTCTTCGGTTTTAGCCCGGTTTTCCGTAGATTAACCAGGCAATTCTCTTCTTCTTTAATCGACGAGGCAATTCTTTTGCCTCCGTTTCAAAAAAAATAGTAACGTCTAACTGAGCCAGTTAGTTAGATGCGTACACTTGGTGTAGTAGGATCTTTATTTTGTTTGATGCATACACTTGTTCTTTTTTGGTAGCCCTTTTGTAATGATGGCTGATGTTTGGTTTGGAAGAGAAAGTTGCGTCTTCACTCTTCTGACCTGCTTACTGCTTCTGTTGCACCCCCAGCCCTGGTTGCTGCTGCTGCTGTTTTCAATGTACAATCAGTAGTATATTTCGTCTGTTGGTTGAATAAATGTGTTGTTAGAACGACAAACACAATGTTTTGGAAGTCGTTGCACGGTTCGATCCTTTAGTGCCCCGTACAGTACATAGCGCATACTATTTATTATATGGAACATATTTTTTTTTAAACTCGAAACACATTTTCCACTTGTTGATATCATACATCCCACTGATGAAGGCCCAATAGAGAAGCCCATAATTAACTGGAAGGGAGGCTCTCACATGAATCCGGCCCAGGTACATGCTCATGGTCCCCTAAACATAAATAAGTAAATAAATAAATAAATAAAGCTAAAGGGGTTGAAAATTCCAAAAAAATTATAGCAAATGGGATATAAGTTTCTTTTTTTGTTTTGTTCTTCACTAATATCTTATACGTATTTCATTGGATTTAACATGACATAGTACTAATTTATTTTTAAATTTGTTTTAGTATGGCTATTAATTTTTGGATTAAGAATATTTCGTTCCCCAGCAAAAATTTGCGAATTTTCAAAATTTCCCACATATTTAGTTAATTTTTTGACCCTGGTACTGACCAGAAAAAGGCCAGCAATTCTAAAAATGGAAAACGGGCTGCAATAAATTCCATATGAATTAGAAAATGAGCAAAAATTAGAAAAATAATAGCAAATGGGCTGTACACGCCACAGATTTTGAGGCTGACTTGTTTACGCAAGGCTTTGTGAGTGAACACACGATTCTAGCAGCAGTTAATGTTGGATGTCCATCCAACGGCCGACGTGCTTCTTCAATCTCTGATCTTCCTGCTCCAGCCGCCTAAACTAGCGCCGGCGGGATTGCCTGCTCCCTCCTCTTGTGGCCCGCTGTGATGTCGCGCAGGCTTCCCCGGCCCACCCTACTCCCTCCGCTGGCCTGGCCGCATGCAATCAACCGCCTCCTTATTACGCGAAAAAATGATTCCTCCCACTGACATCTGGGGTGCACCGGTTGGGAGGCTGACCTGTGGGCCTACTAAGTTGACGCGTACGCAGGGCTTGTCAACTTAGTCAACAAACGATTCTAGCAGCAGTAACCATTGGATTTGAAACGAACGGTCCTGCTGCTTCTTCAATCGCTGCTCTTATTGCACCAGCTGCCCAAACCAGTGCCGGGGAGACCGCCTGCTCCTGCCTCCAGTGGCCGGCTGTGCTGCCGATGAGGTCTCGTCGCCCCTACTACTCCCACCGCTAGCCAGGCCCTGCGGTGACGGTAGCCTCACACCGCAGCCGAACCAGTGAACCCTCATACTCCTCTCCACGTGGGCATCCACTGTTGCGCCTTCCCCGGCTCCGCGTTGTCCCCTTCCTAGGCCTCACCGTCGTCCACCACCTTGGTGCTCTCGGCGCGGCATGGTCAACGTGGTCAACGACATTCCATCGGAAGAGTACTATACGTGGAGAGGCTGACAGCTGGGTCCACGGCCACAGCCCAGTTTTTTTTTGTGATTTGCCAAGTCGCTTTGTCAGGCCTGTTGGGCTGCAAATCTTTCGAGATGAGGACAGCTTTCATTCGGCTGGCCGAGAAAATGGCCCATCGGTAATGAGAAATGGACTGTACATTTTTAAAACACATCAAACCGGCAATTAGTTTCAAAAATCTTTTCTTCATTTCGAGATTTGAAATTTTGGGATTAAAAACAATTCGGACCGCACCGAAATATGCAAAAATTCGTATAATTTTTTAACCGTGGCCACAATGTGGGTTGTAATGCTAACAAAAAGAATATGGGCTCCAAAAAAACCTTAATAATTAGCAAATGGGTTGTCAATTATTAGAAATAATGGCAGATGGGTTGTATGCTGTTTTCCAAAGATCTGAGGCTTTCCTAAAAAAGAAAGGTTAATGCACAAGAAGTGACTGTTGGATGGCCATCCAACGACCGTCGTGCTTCTTCAATCTCTGCTCTTCCTGCTCCAGCCGCTCAAACAGGCGCCGGCGGGACTGCCTGCTCCCTCCTCCCCGTGGCCGGCTGTGCTGCCGCGCAGGCCTCACCGCCCCACCGTACTCCCATCGCTGGCCTAGCCATCCCTCTACTCACCCACACCTGCTGTTATTCTCCGGTGACGGCAGACAAACCAATAAACCCTTGTACAGTCATACTCCCCTTCGTGTGGGAAACAACTGCCGAGTCTTCCCTGCCTCCGTGTCGTTCCCTTCCTAGGCCTCGCCGTCGTCCACCGCCCTGGTGCTCTCGGCGCGGCCTGGTCAACAACCGACATGCATTTGAAGTGGATTGTACATGGAGAGGCCGACATCTGGGTCCACATCTGCACGGAAGGAAATGCCTCCTTATTACGCGCAAAATAATGATTCCTCCCCTGACATCAGGGACCTACCGAAAGGGCCTCTGTATTTCGTGAAAAAAATGTTACCGCCGCTGACAGCTCGGACCCACTAGCTATATCTTCGCACAGAAGGAAGTGCCTCCATATTATGCTCAAAAAAATGAATACCCCCTGCTAGCTGGGACCCACCTTGGTGGGAGGCTGACTTGTGGGCCTACTAAGTTGACGGGGACGGAGGGCTTTGTCAACTTAGTCAATATGCACGATTCTAGCTCCACTGACCGTACGATGTCCATCCAACGGTCGTAGTGCTTCTTCAACCTCTGGTCTTCTTGCTCCAGCCGCCCAAACCAGCGTCGGTCTTGCCTTGTGCTCCTGCCTCCCGTGGCCGGCTGCGATGCGACGGAGGCCTCACTGCCCCCTACTACTCCCACCGCTGGACAGGACATCCCTCTACTCACCCACACCCCCTGTTATTCTGCGGCGACAGCAGCCTCACACCGCAGAGAACCAGTGAACCCTCGTACTCCTCTACGCGTGGGCATCCACTGCCGCGTCTTCCCCGGCTTCGCGTCGTCCCCTTCCTAGGCCTCGCCGTCGTCCATTGCCCTGGTGCTCTCGGCGCGGCGTGGTCAACGTGGTCAAGGAACGGCTTCCATCGAACATGGACTGTACGTTGAGAGGCTGACAGCTGGGTCCATGGCCGCAGCAAGGAAGTGCCTCCTTATTACATGCAAAATAATTATTCCTCCACCTGATAGCGGGACCTACCGAACGGGCCACCATATTTCATGAAAAAATGTTTCTCCCTGACTGCTAGGACCCACCAGCTACATCTTCGCACGCAAGGAAGTGCATCCGGGCAAAAAAAACGATTCGCCCCCTAACTGCTGGGACCGACCAGCTACATCTTCGCAGGCAAGGAAGTGCTTGATAGTCGGGACCCACCTGGTCGAAGCATACGTAGTGTTGTCATTCTGGTCGCGAACGTGTACGCACATACTGGTCGATGTAGAGGCGTGCACATGTCGTAGTAGAGGCGCGCACGTGTCGTAGTAGAGGCGCACACGTAGCATGTACAAGTACGTACAGCGGCCAGGGTGCAAGAAAGAAAATACAGCCATGTATGTGTACATATGGGCGGGGTCTCGAACGCCTACTCGCGCATACGTACGGCGAGGGCTTGTGTACATGGCTAGGTCGGAACGGAGAAACAGCGTCGTCGTCGTGTTCATGGGGAGGCAACGGAATGCGTCGTGTTCATGAGGAGGCAACGGAATGCGTCGTGTTCATCGGGAGGGCTTGGATGGAATAGGCGATGGAAACGAGGCCTGGCGTACCGCAGAACGGAGGAAACGACCTTGTGTTCGACCGGCCACGTTCATAACGGGATCCTGTTCATCGGGAGGGGTCTGGTGTATCGCAAAACGAAGGAAACGGACCTCCTACGGTCGAAACGGGGGTCCTGTTGATCGGGAGGGGTGTGGCGTACCGCAAAACGGAGGAAACGGACTTGTCTTGGAGCGCTATGGTCGAAACGGGGGTCCTGTTCATCGGGAGGGGTGTGGCGTGCCGCAAAACGGGACTCCACGGGATACTGTTCATCTCCACCGTCGACCCCCTCCAGCCTCCATGAGCTACTGTTCATCCACCGTCGACCTCCTCCAGCCTCCACCTGTGACTGTTCATCCACGGGCTCCCGTTCATCCAGCCTCCACCGTGCGCTACTCCATTGGCTACTGTTCAACCACCCCTCCACCGTCTACTATTCATCCAGCCCTCCACACCACGGGGTCCTGTTCAACCACCCCTCCACGGGCACCCCTCCACCGTCTACTGTTCATCCAGCCCTCCACACCACGAGGTCCTGTTCAACCACCCCTCCATCGTCTACTGTTCATCCAGCCCTCCACACCACGGGGTCCTGTTCATCCACCCCTCCACGAGCATCCCTCCACCGTCTACTGTTCATCCAGCCCTCCACCACACCACGGGGTCCTGTTCATCCAGTGGCAACGCCACCACTCACTATTCATCCACCCCCCCCCCTCGCAACGCTCACTATTCACCTCATCGATCGGCTTCAGTTAGCAGCAGTAGCGAAGGAATTGCTTGATCGGGTTCAGTTAACAGCCATCGATCGATCCCTCGGGTTTAGTAACGCGTAGCCTGCAGTGCAATCGCTCGGGTTCAGTTAGAGCCCAATGCCTCGCTCGGGTTCAGTTAGAGCCAACGCCTCGCACACACGCGCGTACGTGTATGAGAGAAACGTGCATTGCTCGGCCCCCGACCTCCCACCGTAACTGGGAACTCCCCGAAATTTTCCTCCCCCTCTCTTCTACCACGGGTTTTTCCGTCATGGACGGCCCAAAGAATGTCATGGAGCTGCGTCTCCGGCCCGCCCAGGACGAAAAGCCCATTTTCTGTCATGATTTTTTGTCATAGAAGTAGGAGCCCACCACATCTATGATGATACCGGGTTTTGTCACAATTATTGCCATAGAAGTGTCATATGTATGATAGAAAAAAATTCGTTCGGCCCAAAATGTCACGGATGTGTCTTTTTTTTGTAGTGTACATGACACTTCACCATTATTTGGGCCTAGAGGAAGGCACTAGGAAGTAATAAGTAGATGATGGGTTGCTAGAGTGACAGAAGCTTAAATCCTAGTTTATGCGTTGCTTCGTAAGGGGCTGATTTTGATCCATATGTTTCATGCTATGGTTAGGTTTACCTTAATACTTTTGTTGTAGTTGCGGATGCTTGCAATAGAGGTTAATCATAAGTGGGATGCTTGTCCAAGTAAGGACAGTACCCAAGCACCGGTCCACCCACATACCAAATTATCAAAGTACCGAACGCGAATCATATGAACGTGATGAAACCTAACTTGACGATATTCCCATGTGTCCTCAGGAGCGCTTTACATCATATAAGAGTTTGTCCAGGCTTGTCCTTTGCTACAAAAAGGATTGGGCCACCTTGCTGCACTTTGTTTACTTTTGTTACTTGTTACTCATTACAAATTATCCTATCACAAAACTATTTGTTACCTATTATTTCAGTGCTTGTAGAGAATACCTTGCTAAAAACCGCTTATCATTTCCTTCTGCTCCTCATTGGGTTTGACACTCTTACTTATCGAAAGGACTACGATAGATCCCCTATACTTGTGGGTCATCACTCATCTGGAAAACTGCTAAAGCGGGAGGCCTATATTGAGCCTTCATTCGTGTTGAAGGTGTTTGCAAATTTAGGCCAGTGCATGTGGATGATTGACCGTCCATCCTTCGACCTCTTCAGGAACACTTCAATATTGAACCATGGGTGTTGTATGAAAACTTTCCTCCCTCCGGACCACAGAGGTAGTTTGAGAGGTAATCATCAGTGAAGCCTGAAAACAAGGACGTGCATAAATATCTTCTCTATATTGGAAATAGGGCAAAGGAATAAAAAAAGGCAAGGTATAATAGTTAGTACCATCTTGTAAGACTTGGTGCTTCCCATTGTTTCCCTGCAACACATATAAGGTAGTTAGTCATCAGGTTAAGTAATGGTTCGCATGCTATCAGTAAAATATGTTGATGAAAAATAAGCACATTGCAGATTCATCAGATTAATTCAAGCCACATGGAAAACCCATTTATCTAAACCAAGCATGATTTAAGAACTAGGAAATATAGCACTTCTATATGTTTCTCATGTATTAGGTGCAGCCAAATTCGATTTATTCCTCACATGGTATACAATAAGAGAATGCCGTCCACAACAATTAAACATCGCATTGCAGAATTGAACCAAGTAGTTAACTAAACACCACAACAAATGAACCAAACATTAACTGAGCACCACATTGCACAATATAACATACTCGTAATAGAAGATCAAACAATGAACCAAACCAAGCATGCTTAACAACTTGGAAATATTGCACGCTGAAGAATTGAACATCACATTTGCAGAATTGAACCAAGCAGTTAACTGAACACCACATTGCACGACATATAGAACATATACACTATAGCAGAAGATTGCATGGTAAAAGTAGATAGCACAGTTCAATAGAATTTGCTAAGGAAAGGCAGTAGCTAGCAAACTAAACATGGGTCCTTATAGTGAGATGATAAGACAAGCTACTCCTCATTGTCGGAGATATCGATGACGATTGGCTTCTTGGACAAGGAAGAGGGCGAGGCCTCCGCATCGTGGGTGCCCTCGTTGTAGTGGTGAGTTGCTTGAGCCGCGCCGGGCACCAACCTGCTAGCTCTCGAGATGAGGTAAGCACGTGCACGCTGAGAAAACACCTCGTAGTCTTCGTCGAAGGCACCGACGGTGGCCTCGAGAAAATGCCACGAACTGTCGTTTAAAGCAGCCAACCGCGTCGCGGTGTCAGCGTGCGAGGCGTCAACGGTGGCCTCGACGGCGAGGTGCTCCTCCAATATCTAGGGGTCGGCACGAATGGCATCCATCGCGACCTCATCCGCGCGTGCGGCCGCGATTTGCTTCTCCGCTGCCAAATGCTCCTTGAGATCCTGGCTATACTGCGTGCACCATGGCTTAGGCCGGTGCTTATTTGGTGGAGGGGTCGGTGATTTGGGTGGAAGGTGTCGCGCTCGCGCCGGCGGTCGGAGCATGTGGGATGTGGAAGGAGGAGGAGGATGGGGGTCGGGTGTGGATTACCTACCTGGATAAGTGAGGCCGAGCAGCGTGAAGGAGGGTCGCCGACGAGGAGGCAGCGCTACAAGCAAGGAGTGAAGGTTTCAACTTGGAAAGGAAGGCATAAATAGGGGAAATGTGGCTTTTGGTAATGGGGAGGGGCGGGGAGGTAGATATTTCCGCGGAAGCCGAAAATTTGGAATCGCTTCAGCGAAAAAACTGGCGCGCAAAGTGTCATCAGACACGGCCCCTTATTCAGAGCGGGCTATGGACTGTAGCCGCTGCACCTTCTCGCGTAAGCCGTATGCTTACTATACTCCGACGGTGCTCCAAGATATTTTGTGCTGCATCTCACATGGTTGGTTATAATAAACTATGTGGGATCTACTTGATTTTTCGTCTTGATTTGAATTACATAATGGGGTCACAGCAGCCATGGACGGTGTTTGAATTGCTAGTCCTTTTATCTGCAGTGAACATGCAACTATATGTGTGTCATAACAGAGTTGAAATTATTCAGGGTTCGTTTGGACATTTTTATGCATTAACTGAGTTCTCAATGCATTTATGTGCATAATTCAAATTTGAACTACAGGCACATGCTCCAGTGCATATAAATTGGTTGAAAAATCAAATCTTTGACCTCGGGTGCATGCTTAGGTCCCCTGCAAGAAATGGGAATGAATGTCAAACACCCTTCCACCTTCACTCGGCCGCAAACATTGAGATACCTTGTTTTTAAATTCTAGTATATCCAAAACTCGTATGAAATTCATGAAACTTGGCATGCTATCAGGGATCGGCATCAACATGCCATGGTAAATTTTTTGTCCCATTTGGGGCAGGTTTGGGCATATGCTTCTCACAAACCAGAGCTTCTCACAACAAGCATGATGGTTTCGGTAGGGAACACCCCACCTTTGGGGACGAAATGATATCCATTGCCTCTTATCGCTTTCAAAAATTTTCTCGTGTCAACATAGAACAACATGAGTGTTGTGTTATTTTTTGTGATTTTTCGAGGTTCGTTTGGACATTTTTATGCATAAAGTGAGTTCTCAATGCATTTATGTGCATAATTCAAACTTGAACTACATGCACATGCTCTCATGCATATAAATTGGTTGAAAATTCAAATATGTGTCCTTGGGTGCATGCTTAGGTCCCATGTGTCGTGGAATTATCACGGTAGATGTCCTAGTGTGAGGACTTAGTCGTGAGGCCAACGCATCTTTGTGGTAGCTTGAGAGGGGTTGATCGGGATGAGAGATGCAAGGCGGATCAACACACAAGACAAGGATTTAGACAGCTTCAGGCCCCGGGAAACATCATCCGGTAGTAGCCCTACATGCTGTTTGTGGCTAGATCTCATTATGCTCATGAGAGAGCCGCCGCATAAGCCGGCTCCCCCTTTGTGTCTTGCCCTAGAGATTGTTTGTTGCCTGTCCCCCTTTTGGGGAGCCCTGCCCCTCCTTATATAAGTTCAAGGGGCGGGTTACATGACTAGTCCTAGTAGGATTAGGATTACTGTATTACAGGTGGAGTCCTAGTCTTGCTTCCTTTGTAGGAGAATATTCCTTATGTCTTCCTCTTAAGACGGCCCACCATCACATGAACCGGCCTTCTGGGCCTTGGGCCTTGTCATCCATCTTACCCACCATTGGGGTCATCAGTAAGTCATCAAAGACACGCCGGGTCTCTGTGAGCCGCCAAGTCCGGCCAGGTCATACTTCTAGCCGGGTCATACCGCGGGGTATATCCCCGACATTAGCCCCCAGTTTAATTTGGATTTACCCATGTTAAACTGATCCTGCAAATCAAGACCAACTTTGATAGATTATACATCAGGTCGAAGGTTCTTCTGAGCCGGCATTTGATCATTGTTAAGTCTTTGTCATTTCCTTGTTGATATGTACATGCCCATGATCTCATAGCAAATCTTCTTTAGCAGATATGTTTCAACTTTGTCAATGCAAAAAATACAGATACTTCTTTTGAAAAGTCTGGGTCAATAGGCCAGCTTTAGAGTCAATTTGCTGACATTGGTCTCTTATAGAGAAATATTGTCAAGAATAATCCACTTGAGTCGGCTTCCAAAGCGTCGGCTTAAGAAATATTGGTCTTGAAATACTCATCTGATATTCAGCCGGTTTGAAGATGTAGAACTTGCCAGTTTAATATTACCAAAATTGTCGGTTTGTAAATATTGATGGCATCGAGTCATAATTGTTGCTGACGCCGGGTCATAATTACTAATGATGCCAGGTCAATCTGATTTTCTCAAAACTGAGAATCCGAAAGTATTTCTCCTTATATCCGTGTTACCTATAGCCCCCAAGTGTTGGGTTGTCATGCTTGCATCAACCTGGGACTTGTAATTGTCTTATGCTCACAAAAACTTCAACTGGTGTAGCCCCCAAGGGACGGGTCATTATGCAATAATGAGCAGGGACTTTGTAGATATGACCATGTAGACTTGAACAACAATGTGTAGCCTCCAAGGGCCGACTCAGTAAGATAATACTGAGCTGGGACTTTATATATACTTCATTGAAAATAACATCATATGATGTAACTCCCATCATAGGGCTTGAACCCACATCCACAAGGTTAAGAGCTTTGTGCTTTACCAATTGAGGAGTGGACCCTTCAATATAATGGATTAAGACTTGTGTACCTTGAATTGTTGACAGGAGCAATTGGTAGCCCCCAAGGGCCGGCTCATTACAATGTGATGAGTTGGGTCTTCAATAAGGTGATGAAAAAATGACTTTGCATTAGCCCCCAAGTGCCATGGTGCATGCTGGCAATTACATGGGACTTGCATATTTGATATAATCTCAATCTAAATAATGTATCCCCCAAGTGTCGGGTCGTAAACCTGTAGCGACTCGGGACTATTCTTTCCATTGTAGAATAAATCATATCCATTGATAAAATAATAGCCATTGTGCCAAAGTGACTTTGAATACCTTATCTGTTGATAAGTAAATCCGAAGCTTAAATACCCGGCGGCTCTTGGCCGATGGCGATTTAATACGCCTCCATTGTAAGCCGGAATTTTTATAACCCGGCATCTTATAACCTTTGAGAAAATACATAACATTTAATCATTTTAAAGCATCAATTTTAATGATGAGCTTGGACTTAAGCATTTATATAAGTCATAGTTCTGCAAATCCTGTGGAATTATCTCATACTGCCGGCTTACATCGCCGCATCCAATAAAGGCAATAATCCAATGATTGATAAGCGCATGATTCCAATGGCACAATCCAAAATATACTGGCGACTTAAAATCCATATCAAGGACCGGTTTAAACATAATCATGTATAAACAATATCATACCTGTGATATTGAATCGTACTGCCGGCTTATGCGAGCCATCCAGTAAGGGTAATAACCCAATCTTTAGAAGCCAAAACTTCCAAATGTTTATGATTGACATATAGTGGTGACTTATCGTCAAAAGTCGAGCCGGGTTAATAGAAACCACACATATATGCTTTAGATATGAACAAAAAGGTCTCAACAAAAAACCAAAGATTGTTTTCAAAAAACTTAAGCAAAATAGAAAGAAGAATTTGAGGTTTCTGATTCGAATACGATCAGTAAACCGGACCAAAGGGGTTATGCTAGGATTTGAATACGATCATGTAGCCCCCAGTGGCTTTGGCGTTGCGCCGATCAAGAGGGTACCGACAGCTGTGTTCTCTTTGGTTCGAATACGACCTATGTTTGAACAGGAAGCCCCCAAATGATCTTGAGAGGTTTTTAACAACCCTGATTCGAATACGATCCAAGTCGGACCCAAAAGGGGTTAAGCTATGATTCAAATATGATCAAGAAGCCCCTAGTGAGTTTGGCATTGCGCCGATCAAGAGGGTACCGACAGCTATGTTCTCTTTGGTTCGAATACGACCTATGTTTGGACAGCAAGCCCCCAAGTGACCTTGAGAGTTTTTTAACGACTCTGATTTGAATACGATCAAAGTCGGGCCCAAAAGGGGTTAAGCTAGATTCAAATACAATCAGCCCCCAATGGTCTTTTGAAGCAGGGTACCTATGTTTGAGTTGTGCCTTGCAACAGACTCTCTTTAGTCCCTTTAATTTTTTCCTCAGAACTCGAGCTTTGTGAGAGATAAATTCTTCTTGAGCCGGGATTTTGAGCAGGATATTGAGAGTTTCAAAGCTTGGTGGGAGACAGGTTTACCTTGAGCCGGATTTTAAACCGAATATTTGAGAGCTTTAGCGCTTTGTGGGAGACAGATTTCCCTTGAACCGGATTTTGAACAGGAATCATTGTTTTTAAGCCGGAAATTTTCTAACGGCCTTTAAATATTCGCCAATAAGGCAGTAGCCTCCGGGGTCGGGTTATTTTTTCCTCCAATGATCCGGATTTCTTGAATTCATTGAAACCGACCAATTCTATCGGGCCATGTCATTATATCCCCCGAGTCTCAAGACGACTCAAGGAGTTGGCTTGAGATTCTCCATATTTAACCGTGATATAAACCGGCATGAATTATCCAATAGCTCAGTGATATAATAATCCCTTTTTGCAGTAGACAATTTGTCCTGCACTGGAAAACTTGCAAGCCAGAGTAATTGCTCTTTTAAGGAAAGCAATATATAATATAAAAATATACTGGATGGATTTCACCTGATGTGCTAGGCCAGAAATTAACCGCCGCAGAGTTGATCATCACTATGGTGAAGCTGAAGTTAATCACAGGCGAGTTGGCCACGGCGTTGTAAGCCGGTGCGGACGGGAGAGTCGGCCATAGCATTGTAAGCCGGCACGGACGAGATAATCGTCCGTCCGTTCATTGGGAAATGTGACACGAAGGAAAACACCATTGTAGAATGTTGCCAGTCCGTGCTCTATACCCGTAGTATAATAATAATTTTACTTGTATATAAAAACACCAATAGGGCAATGTAATGGTGCTCAGAGGAATTAAAATATACTGATAAAATATATAGGAGGGATAACGCCTGATTTATTATCCAATCGCGCGTAGTTGCGTTGTACTAGAGTCAGCTTCTACGGGAGGCCGACGAACCAGAGCGATGCTGGAGTCGGGGCGCGGGAGACTTGGCGGTCTGGCCGTGCTGGCGGCCTGGAGGCCTTGAACGGTAAAACCGGCAAGGTAAATCCGACGTGGACGTAAACGTCAGGCACGACGTTGTACGCTGATGCAGATGGGGGCGTCGAGCGTAGCACCGTAAGTGGGGGCGGCAATTTAAACGTGGTGCTGTAAGCCGACGTAAATGTGGACATCGAGCGTGGCGTTTGTGACCGGCGTGAAATGATGCAAACCGGCTTGGCCACAGAAAATAATAAATGTCCTGAACCTGCATACATAAGAATGCACAATGGATAATAAATTTTTTAATAGAATTAATTTGCAGAGCAATGATGTAGAAGAGATAGCACCTGATAACTTGCTCGAACGGTGGTTGTTCCATTGTCTGGAGTGTAGTCTGGCGATAAGTTAAGGGTAGTATTACCTGCAATTACGTGGCAGCAGGCGACTTGAAACTGCCACGGACCATGGCGGTTTAAGACAGCGGAGGTGACCCTTATCTTCTTCTCATGACTACACCGTGCGAATGATCCTGTAGTAGCACTTGACTTTTTCCGACTCGAAGGTCGACTTGGATGGATGTAGCTGTTAAGGACGTAACACATCTGATCTAGTAGTACTCAAGTAGTACTAGCCCTCTTCCCAAAAAGGAATAGTTGATGTTGGCTTTCACGTGGCAGAGTGCTAGTTTAAGCAGTACTAGTACTTTTGCTTTGGTCTTGCGTAACGAAGTGGTGGCCGGTCAAAACAAAAATAACCTTGGGACTTGAGTGTTATAGGTGCAGAGAAAAAATTCCAACAGCTGCCGAGTAAACTGATGCGCCAACCGGATTGATGCAGTTGATGGAATTCCTGTCGGTCTCAGCGATGCGCCGCAACACTCCAAAAATCGACCTGGTTTTTTCAACACAAATCGATCTGGATTTGGCGACTCATCTAGTCATGGAGGCGCATAACACGCAACTCTCATCCTTTTGATTTAGAGTAGAGCTTCCCGTACCAGCTTTTCATTATTTGGCTGATCTGTGAACTCCTTGATCCTTGAGAAAAAATCCCTTCAAGAACTCAACACCACCATGCGCGAGCCCTACGGTGGGCGCCAACTGTCATGGAATTATCAAGGCAGATGTCCTAGTGTGACGACTTAGTCGTGAGGCCAGCGCATCTTTGTGGTAGCTTGAGAGGGGTTGATCAAGATGAGAGACGCAGGGTGGATCAACACACAAGACAAGGATTTATACAGCTTTGGGCCCCGGGAAACATCATCCGGTAATAGCCCTACATGTTGTTTGTGACTAGATCTCATTATGCTCATGAGAGAGCCGCCGCATAAGCCAGCTCCCCCTTTGTGTCTAGCCCTAGAGATTGTTTGTTGCCTGTCCCCCTTTTGGGGAGCCCTGCCCCTCCTTATACAAGTTGAAGGGGTGGGTTACATGACTAGTCCTAGTAGGATTAGGATTACTGTATTACAGGTGGAGTCCTAGTCTTGCTTCCTTTGTAGGAGAATATTCCTTATGTCCTCCTCTTAAGCCGGCCCACCATCACATGAACCGGCCTTCTGGGCCTTGGGCCTTGTCATCCATCTGACCCGCCGTTGGGGTCATCAGTAAGTCATCGAAGACACGCCGGGTCTCTGTGAGCCGTCAAGTCCGGCTGGGTCATACTTCCGGCCGGGTCTTACCGTGGGGTATATCCCCGACACCAAGCAAGAAATTGGAATGAATTTCAAACACCAGGGCAACGTTGATTTCTGGCAAAACGTTGAGGTACTTTGTTTTTAAATTCTAGTAAATCAAAACTCGTCTGAAATTCATGAAACTTGGCATGCTTTCATGTAATGGCAACAACATGCCATGGTAAATTTTTTGTCCCATTCGGGGACAGGTTTGGGTATATGCTTCTCACAAACCAGAGCTTCTCACAACAAGCATGATGGTTCGGTAGGGAATGCCCCACCTTTGGGGACGAAATGATATCCATTGCCTCTTATTGCTTTCAAAAAATTTCTCATGTCAACATAGAACAATATGAGTGTTGTGTTATTTTTTGGAATTTTTCGCGGTTCGTTTGGACATTTTTATGCATTAAGTGAGTTTCAATGCATTTATGTGCATAATTCAAATTTGAACTACATGCACATGCTCCACTACATATAAGTTGGTTGAAAAATCAAATCCTTGTCCTTGGGTGCATGCTTAGGTCCCATGCAAGAAATGGGAATGAATGTCAAACACCCTGCCACCATCACTCGGCCGGCAAAAAGTTGAGATACTTTGTTTTTAAATTATAATAAATCTAAAACTCGTCTGAAATTCATGAAACTTGTCATGCTATAATGGAATGGCACCCGACATGCTTTGGTATTTTTCTTGTCCATTTTGAGAGAAGCACACTCGAATAACAGCCAACAAAGGCATTTTGAAAAAATAGCTGCCACTTTAATATCTCAAACATTTGTATAGTTCAAACCGTGTGCGTTATGTTAACCATTCACGTGACGCCATGTGTCTTGGTTTTAATGGCTATAGGTTTTAATGGCTCTTGATCGCAAACATTTTAGATAGAACACCCGTACACAAAACGGTTCTTTTGGATGACCCATGTGAACCACTTACAAACAATTTGGTGCGATTTGCATCTCTCATATTGGGTATGTTGCCATTTGTCAAACTAGAAAGATTGACATTTGTTGATCTAGTAACATTGCCAGTTGCCAACCTTGTAACACTGCAATTTTTCAAAATATGAAGCTAAAAATCACTAGCAGTATCTAATTTTTGCAACTAAAATTCAATAATTAAGCATAGATGGAGGCGAGGAGGTGTGTTCAGCCCGACATGCAGCGGGCGGCATAGTACTATTCGATTTGATAGCAGGCGGCACAGTTCCCGGTACAGCTTTAATGCGGACGAGGGAGAGGGTAGCGGTTCTCGAAATGTTGAACAGCCAATGATGCATCCTCCTTCAATTAGCATCGTGTGAATGCATGAGGGAAGTAATGGGAGGAGGACCGGGAAAAGAGGCAGCATGATGTGAATGCAACGCGGTTTGCACTCATATAAAGGCGCCCCTCCATTCCGATGCATCTGCCACATCGTACGCACGTAAGCATTTGCCTAAGCACCAACACTAATAAGCGCAAAAGTGCTCACTCCAGACCCATGGCGGCGATGCGCGCGAGTGGCCAGCGGCTGTGCCAGATGGTCAACGACGCCGGCCTACGGCATGGCACCGTGGATCGTCTCCACACGGTGTTGGCGACCGGCTGGTGGATGGCCGCCGTCGACGCCAACTACGACTCTCAGTACGATCAGATGACCGTTCGCACCAACAACAGGTTCACCATCGTCAAGAAGCTCGCGGATGACATCGCCGTACTTCTCCGGCTCACGCACCCGGGATCCTCATTGCCTGCCACCCTAATCGTCCTCCATGGTCAGAACCTCTTTCAAGCACCGGTGGCCCTGTGACTGCTTGCCGACGCCACAATGAATGTCCACCTGGAGGTCGCGCTCGCCGCGAGGCGCCTCACCCTGCAAGAAATCATAGACCTATACATCCATGTGTATGAGCGAATCGTGTACATAGGTATCTACAAGGCCAGTGAGGACGCTACGATGTTGACCTTCTTCAACCGGCTGGAAGCCTTGGATGCCTTAGCTGAGAAGCACCTTGACCTCACCACAAAAGCCGCCACTCCTTAGCCACTAGACGGTGGCCCGGCATACTGAGTTGAAGAGGAGGAGGTCGTACATTGATGGATGCATCTTTCTTTCTTGCCTCCTGTAACCACCACTACGATCGCATCATCGTGGCCTTAATTCTTATTGTGCTATTGCATTCTCATTCTAGTCAAGACAGACATGTGCGATCCCTTTGCTTAATTATATGCATCACTGTAACTAGTACTCCATCCGTCAATTTATAAGTTGTGCTGCCGGTGTTTGGGGCCGGTGCACGAGCACGCACGTTCGTGTGCATGCGGTTGCGCCGGGAATGGCGCGACGATGCAGTTACCCGATGCAAAAACTTCCATGCAGGGGACGTGGCATTGACCATTGGGTGGCAACAGTCGGTCACACGGGTGCCCAATAAAGGATGCAAAGAGGGATCTTACAGCAGCAAGGACCAACTTCCCTACCGATAGCTCATCTAACAGAACTCCCATTACTTTACGACATGTTTCCAAAACATGGACCTCGAGGTTAATTCAACTAATAGGACGGGCCATTATGTACATTCAACGCAATTAAATGTTTTCCAAAAAAGTGATATGATTTATGTGAAACTTATAAGTCATGTATGTCCAATTAACCTCTGTGTACTTGTTCTCGAATTAACCTCCGGGCCTTTTTGCCGCGTATCACACACATCTTGTTAAGTTGAGCCGTTTATGTTCTCTTCCCTAATCGAAAATAGTTCATTTGACTGAGCCGTATGCCGTATATCACACACACCTTGATCTCGCTGACCATTTCTGTTGCTTTCCCTAATAGAAAATAGTTCATCGGAGCGAACCGTATGCCGTATATCGCACACGCATTAATATGGCTGCCCGTTTTTGTTATTCTGTCTAATCACAAACAGTTCATCTGGATCGACCGTATGCCTTTCTTCGCACACGCAACTAAAATGTGAACCGTGTTTGATGCATCCGTCATCGCAAACGTTTTGCAGCTTTTTTGACGGTTTTTTACACCACCGTTTGCGATTATGGCATCGCACACAGTTTCGTCGAAGGGTCTCTGATCGTAGTGTCGCGTTAGCAGCATCCTGTAGTAGTGAAAAGGTCACAATAGCAACAAGGTGAAATGGATATCCCTATCTGCACAAAAAGATAGAAAAAGACAGTTGCTGGTCAATAAGAAGATATGAAACATACACGAAATGAAAAGAAGCATCTTAATTATGTTCATGGCAATCACGCAAGGACAGTAGAAATTTTAAAACGTCAGCAATGCTTCATGTTACCGAAAGCATTACGATCAACAATGACATTCATCAAATATGGGATTACTTTAATGGTGAAATTGCTTGTTTACCAGATATAGTAAATCAACAACAACTAAAGAGTTGGTTTAAGGGCATGGGACCGTGGTGACACCAGGACACTCAGCAGCATAAAGAAGCAACTTACTTATCATACTGGGGAAAACAGCGGGAGTACCATTTGTAACACAGTTTAATTGCATCATATCACTGGAGGCATTAGATTAACAATAACACTGGTTAGACATGTCCTTAAGGTAACAGTGTGATTGCTTCATTTTACGTGCGCCCTTACATTAACAACAACAAAAAGTTGGTATAAGGACATGCGATAGTGGACGCATCAACACAATGTACCTACAAGGATGCATAAAATGGTGATGCCGAGTTTATTCATATATGTGAGGGCAGCAAATCTAATCCTGGAGACATTTTACTCTGTGAGGGCAGCAAATCTAATCCTGGACATACTCTGTTGACTTGTCCACCAGCCGCCACTTTCTATCCTTTTTTCAACCAATAATAGATCTGTTCCTTATCCAGTTTGTACTGTGGTTTCCCTTTATTTCCCCTTTCAACCAAGAGACTGGTTGGGTATCCTGTTTCTACTACTCCCCCTGTTATTTCCTCTTTGAATCAAGTCCTAGATTCATGCTATGAGTTTCTCCCCTTTCTTTGTTGTTTGAACCAAGTCCTAGATTTGAATGCATGAAGTATCTTTACCTTTAATAATACTACAAATTTAGGTGGCTTTGGACGAGCTTATGGAAGTAGAAAAGGATGCAAATGTAGACACGTGGGGAGCTGGGGCAGTAGAGCAAGGCCGCTTTCGAAGAACTTATACCCGAGGGTCCTCGGGATGTCAGCGGTGGCAGGTCGGATCTGCGCACAATATGGCAGGGAGGAAGAAGGGTCGGAGGACCTCCCGAGCCGGCAGTGTGTCGAAGAGAACAACACGGGTAGAGGACCGGGCCCCGCTGGCAGCTGTGGGTTTCCTCCCTCACCGGCGATGACCGCGCGAACTATGCATCTAGTCCTCTACACACACCGGCCGAAGGGATCCGGCCGGATCTATGACCAGCGGTGAGCAGAGAGAAAATGTCGCTACTGCTATCTTGTTTAGATCTGGAGAGGATGGGAGAATGAAGAGAGCAACCCTAGTAAAGCAAGCGCTCAAGCCCCTGCCTACATATATAGTGGAGTGATTATCTTTTTCTCTCCACAACAAGCGTTTCAATTTGTGTATGTGGCATTAAAGAAAAGAAACTCTCTATTTACTGTGACTAACTATATGACTCCTACTTACTAGTAGTAGTATTGTTCACTTGTGCTCCCCAGCCCTCCATTCATTGAAACACCCCATGCGTGAATAAACATACAGTACTTGTATTTATATGGAATGAACAAGCTCGAACTATTTTCGCGTAGTTAAAAGTTGAGGGCGGGGCTTTTCCCGAGAAGTACGCGCGGCAGTTTTCGTTTAGGCGGTTTGACAGAGAGACGAGGAGGGTGAGGGAGTAGCGGATTCAACTTACTTACTGGAAAGGTAGGGCTGTGCGGTTTGACGGCGCGTTACTGCTGGAAAGACTTGTGATATGACTACTCACTATAGACATGAATTACTGGCGCTACGACCGGGGTGATGCCCCCCTTCCGTTCCCCACTCTAATCTGGTGCATGACACATCGACCCAGATGCTAGCTCTCCCACATGTCGACAAAGTACGTAAGAAGGAGCAAAGAATCATGCGGTATATATAGTGTATATACTACTCCTAGTACTACCACTCACGTTGGAGGAGTGCGAACCACGGCAGCCCAGTGAACCAGCAGGCGATAGGCCATACTCCTCTTTGTTTGGATACCTGAGTGAACCAACAGTGTGAACCACGGCAGCCCAGTGAACCAGCAGTAGGAAACAATGTGGTGATATGGCCATAAAAACAATGTGCTATAGTCCAGTCTGTAGCATGTATAGTACTACTCCTCTTTGTTTGGATCCCTGAGTTAGAGCTAGTTTGGGCTGAAATAGCCTCAAAGTATCCAAACAGGAGGGGTTAGTTTGAGCTAGTTTGCTCTAACCCAGCAAAAAAATTAGCCGGTGGAGAAGTTCTAATTGGGTTAGTTCTCCTCGGGCCCACTACAAGAGAACTAAAAAAAATCTCCCCTGCCCGCACCAGATCGCTCCCTCCGACCCCCCCCCTCGCACAACTCCTCTTTGTTCCCCATCGTGCCTCCCACCCAACCGCCACTCCACCGGTCGCCCTCTCCCTCCTCCATCCGCCCTCTCCCTCCGGCCTCCGACGCCCTTCTCCGGTCGCCCTCTCCCTCCGTCTCCGAAGCTCGCCCCGCTCCCCCTTCATTGGTCATTTTTCTCCCTCTGTCATGCACGGCGGCGGAGCATCTACCAGGGAGGTCGCGAGAGGTGTGAGTTTGTTCGTTCCTTCTCTGTCTCACAACCATATAATTGATCTTACTCGCTCAAGCGCTAATTCTGATTTGGAAAAGTAGATCTTGATTAAACTTTGTATAGATTTGTGGTGCACACATGGAATTATTTGATGCTGCTTGAGGAGGTAATAAATCTTTCTAGAGGCCCAAAGATTCAGTTCACTTTCTAGGTATTTCAGTTTCAGGCTTGCATTATTTCTAGAGGCCCAAAGATCTAGTTCACCTTTCTAGGTATTTCAGTTTCAGGCTTGCATTATTTCTAGAGGCCCAAATATTCAGTTCGCAGTCGTCGGCAAGTGGCCCTGCTACCCATGCCGATCTCGACCTCAACTCGTAAGCGCCAGCGTCGGAGGGGTTCCCGGGGCTTGGGCTCTACAGATCCTTCCTCCAGGGCGATGATGATGAACTCCTCCCTGGGTGCGTCAGGGGCTCCCTCCCTATCATGAATGCCTTCCGTGATGAGTTAGCTCAAGCTTTGTTTCATGGAGTGTAATTTTTTGTGAAGCTTGATTGACGACTTGTATGTTTAAGTGGGATATCTTATTTGTATGGACAAAATAAAATTTATCATGTTTTGCACGCTTGATTTGTAAAGATGGTTCGTTTAGGTCAATTATGAGAGGGAGGAGGCCACACAAGAGCCGGCCACAACAAATCCGGCGGGAAATAGGGTCCAAAATAGTCAAATGATTGAGAAAGAGCATTTATTGTCAATCTAACCCTGCCATCCAAACACCTCTTTGGTTAGAGTTAGTTCAATCTTAGAATCTAACTCTAACCTCTAACTGAGTTAGAGTTCTCCTCGTCTCGGTTCATCGCCATCATACTTTCCCCATTCCTGTGTTTTTAGTATCCTGTGAATCAAAGAGGCCCATCGACTGGTTTAGGTCCGGTTGTTTTTTATAAATGTGTTATGTCCAAAATTTAATGAACGTGCTCCGGTTTCTATGAAAACAATCCGGTTTCATGTAGTAATTCATTTATTCTTCTACGGGGGGTTTGCATGTAATTTATGAGGTCTGAAATGCAAAGTACCCCGGCATGGTTGCATATGCTCCGAGTCGTGCATGCACTACGACCAATATGCTCTATGACCCACATGTCAGCGAAAGAGAGCACGTGGAAATAGCCTAGGAGTACATATAGGAGGATAAATGCATGAAAAAAATATGTACTATGAAGCGTAGCTTCGTTTCGAAAAGGAGACCTAAAGTGATGACAGGTATAGGTCGCACGCACCCAACTAGTGGTACTAGACGTACGACTACTTTTTCCCTAAAAAAGAGGTACGAGTGCTCAGTACTTCTATTCTATCAACACGAGTCCCATCTGACAACAATGTCCGTGCTACAGCTAGCTCTTCTCCCTCATTTCTCTCTTCTAATTCTAAACTCAGCCAACACGCGGTGGGCGGGGTGGGGATTTGCTGATGGTCGGTTTGCTCAACTGCGGCCCCACCACACAGTGAAAATGTTATGACTTGAATAAAAATGCCATATACTAATAAAACATTAAGGCCACGAGGCGATGCAGTGCTGGGTACAGGAGGCAAGAAGAAAGATGCATCCATTGACGACGTCCACCTCCTCGACTCAGGGCGCTGGCCCACTGAATGGCGGCTAAGTAGTAGCGGCTTTCGTGGCCAGGTCGACGTGCTTATGAAAAATGGCGTCCAAAGATTCCAGCCACTGGAAGAAGGCCAATGTCTTTCTGTCCTCACTGGCCTTGTAGTGGCCTATGTAGATGATTTCCTCGTAGACGTGGATGTGCAGATCGATGGTTTCTTGCATGGCGAGGCGCTGCGCGGCGAGCACGGCCTCGAGGTGCACATTCTTCGTCGCGACCTTCGACAGCTGCAGGGCCACCAGTGCTTCAAAGAGTTTGTCACCTTGGAGGCCGATGAGGGTGGCAGACAACGAGGAGCCTGGGCACGTGGTCTGGAGCAGTACATCAAGGTCGTCTGCGCGCTTCTTGACGATGGTGAACCTACGGATGGAGTCGACCATCATCTGGAACATGCGAGAGGCGAAGCCGGCGTCGATGAGGGCTATGATGCCGGCGGTCGCTAGCACCGTCTAGAAACGCTATGTCGTGTGGGGCCGCAGGTCGACGTCTTGGACGACCCGGCACATCCGACTGCCGCACACATCCATTGACGCCATGGGTGCTTGTGGCTTCTGGTCTCTTGGTCTTGGTCTTGGATTGGAGTGGGCAGAGTTGCGCAGAGACTAGGAGTAGATGGATTGGAGTGGTGGGGCGCCTTTATATGAGAGTCCAAACTGCGCTGCATTCACATCGTGCTGGCTCCATTCTGCTTCTCCAATTACTTACTCCTACCTCTGCATGCTAATTGAATGTGGAGGCATCATTGGCCGTTCAATGTTTCGGGAACCACTACCCTCTGCGTCGTTGGCATTCAAGCCGTATCAACATAAATGCGTGTGAAAAAGAGACTAGTCAGTAGTAATATACTCAATATTGTGCACCGGGACCAAGGTGGAAAGGCAAATGAGAGAACTACATATTTATTTACGGTGTAGATTCACTCATTTTGCTCCATATGTACTCATTTAGGGTGTAGTCACTGATACGTCTCCAATGTATCTATAATTTTTGATTGTTCCATGCTATTATATTATCAAATTTGGATGTTTATGGGGTTTATTATACACTTTTATATTATTTTTGGGACTAACCTATTAACCCAGAGCCCAGTGCCAGTTTTTGTTTTTTCCTTGTTTTAGAGTATCACAGAAAAGGAAAATCAAATGGAGTCCAATTGACCTAAAACTTCACGGAACTTATTTTTGGACCAGAAGAAGCCCACGAAGTATCGGAGATGGACTAGGAGAGTCCCGGGCTGCCCACGAGGGTGGGGGCACGCCCACCACCTGGGCGCGCCCCCTGCCTCGTGGACAGCCCGGAGATCCACCGACGTACTTCTTCCTCCTATATATATCCATATACCCTAAAAACTTCCGGGAGCGAAATAGATCGGGAGTTCCGCCGCCAGAAGCCTCCGTAGCCACCGAAAACCAATCTAGACCCGTTCCGTCACCCTGCCGGAGGGGGAATCCCTCTCCGGTGGCCATCTTCATCATCCTGGTGCTCTCCATGATGAGGGAGTAGTTCTCCCTCGGGGCTGAGGGTATGTACCAATAGCTATGTGTTTGATCTCTCTCTCTCTCGTGTTCTTGAGGTGATACGATCTTGATGTATCGCGAGCTTTGCTATTATAGTTGGATCTTATGATGTTTCTCCCCCTCTACTCTCTTGTAATGGATTGAGTTTTCCCTTTGAAGTTATCTTATCGGATTGAGTCTTTAAGGATTTGAGAACACTTGATGTATGTCTTGCGTGGGATACCTGTGGTGAGAATGGGGTATTCTACCGATCCACTTGATGTATGTTTCGGTCATCAACTTGCGGGTTCCGCCCATGAACCTATGCATAGGGGCTGGCACACATTTTCGTCTTGACTCTCCGGTAGAAACTTTGGGGCACTCTTTGAAGTTCTTTGTGTTGGTTAAATAGATGAATCTGGGATTGTGTGATGCATATCGTATAATCATACCCACGTATACTTGAGGTGACGTTGGAGTATCTATGTGACATTAGGGTTTTGGTTGATTTGTATCTTAAGGTGTTATTCTAGTACGAACTCTAGGGATGTTTATGACACTTATAGGAATAGCCCAACGGATTGATTGGAAAGAATAACTTTGAGGTGGTTTCCTACCCTACCATAATCTCTTCGTTTGTTCTCCGCTATTAGTGACTTTGGAGTGACTCTTTGTTGCATGTTGAGGGATAGTTATGTGATCCAATTATGTTATTATTGTTGAGAGAACTTGCACTAGTGAAATTATGAACCCTAGGCCTTGTTTCAACGTATTGCAATACTGTTTACGCTCACTTTTATCATTAGTTACCTTGCCGTTTTTACATTTTCAGATTACAAAAACTATTATTTACTATCCATATTGCACTTGTATCTCCATCTCTTCGCCGAACTAGTACACCTATACAATTTACCATTGTATTGGGTGTGTTGGGGACACAAGAGACTCTTTGCTATTTGGTTGCAGGGTTGCTTGAGAGAGACCATCTTCATCCTACGCCTCCCACGGATTGATAAACCTTAGGTCATCCACTTGAGGGAAATTTGCTACTGTCCTACAAACCTCTGCACTTGGAGTCCCAACAACGTCTACAAGAAGAAGGTTGTATAGTAGACATCAAGCTCTTTTCTGGCGTCGTTCCCGAGGAGGTTAGTGCTTGAAGGTATATCTTTAGATCTTGCAATCGAGTCTTTTAGTTTCTTGTTTTATCACTACTTTAGTTTATAAAAGAAAATGCCAAAAAATGGAATTAAGTTTGCCTCATACGCTTCATCATTTTAATATCTTTCATGAGCATGATGGAAAGGAAAATTGTGCCAAAGTGTTAGAAGAAGAATCCATTAAAATGTTTGGCACTAAATCTTTGAATGATGAGCATGATTGCAATGTTGTTAGTATGAACTCCTTGAATATCCATAGTACTAATGATGATTGCACTAGTTATGATGAAAATGTCTCCTATCACTACAAAAAACAGACACATCCGTGACATTTTGGTCCGAACGAATTATTTTTTGTCATACATATGACACTTCTATGACGATAATTGTGACAAAACCCGGTATCATCATAGATGTGGTGGGCTCCGACTTCTATGACAAAAAATCATGACAGAAAATGGGCTTTTCGTCCTGGGTGGGCCGGAGACGCAGCTGCATGACATTCTTTGGGCCGTCCATGACGGAAAAAACCGTGGTAGAAGCGAGGGGGAGGAAAATTTCGGGGAGTTCCCAGTTACGGTGGGAGGTCGGGGGCCAAGCGATGCGCGTTTCTCTCGTACACGTACGCGTGTGTGTGCGAGGCGTTGGCTCTAACTGAACCCGAGCAAGGCGTTGGGCTCTAACTGAACCCGAGCGATTGCACTGCAGGCTACACGTCACTGAACCCGAGCGATCGATCGATGGCTGTTAACTGAATCCGATCGAGCGATTCCTTCGCTACTGCTGCTAACTGAAGCCGATCGATGGGATGAATAGTGAGTGTTGCGGGGGGGGTTTGGATGAACAGTGAGTGGTGGCGTTGCCTCTGGATGAACAGGACCCCGTGGCGTGGTGGAGGGTTGGATGAATAGTAGACGGTGGAGGGGTGCCCATGGAGGGGTGGATGAACAGGACCCCGTGGTGTGGAGGGCTGGATGAATAGTAGACGGTAGAGGGGTGGTTGAACAGGACCTCGTGGTGTGGAGGGCTGGATGAACAGTAGACAGTGGAGGGGTGCCCGTGGAGGGGTGGTTGAACAGGACCCCGTGGTGTGGAGGGCTGGATGAACAGTAGACGGTGGAGGGGTGGTTGAACAGTAGCCGGTGGAGTAGCGCGCGGTGGAGGCTGGATGAACAGGAGCCCGTGGAGGCTGGATGAACAGGAGCCCGTGGAGGCTGGAGGAGGTCGACGGTGGAGATGAACAGTATCCCGTGGAGTCCCGTTTCGACCGTAGCGCTCCAACACAAGTCCGTTTCCTCCGTTTTGCGGTACGCCACACCCATCCCGATCAACAGGACCCCCGTTTCGACCATAGGAGGTCCGTTTCCTCCGTTTTGCGGTATGCCAGACCCCTCCCGATGAACAGGATC
Organism: Triticum dicoccoides; assembly: GCF_002162155.2. Taxonomy (NCBI): domain Eukaryota; kingdom Viridiplantae; phylum Streptophyta; class Magnoliopsida; order Poales; family Poaceae; genus Triticum; species Triticum dicoccoides. The sequence continues at coordinate 114,683,883 of NC_041380.1, forward strand.
CCGTTTCGAACGTGGCCAGTCGAACACAAGGCCGTTTCCTTCGTTCTGCGGTACGCCAGGCCTCGTTTCCATCGCCTGTTCCGTCCAAGCCCTCCCGATGAACACGACGCATTTCGTTGCCTCCCCATGAACACGACGCATTCTGTTGCCTCCCCATGAACACGACGATGACGCTGTTTCTCCATTCCGACCCAGCAATGTAAAATAGCCCTGGCCGTACATATGCACGAGTAGGCGTTCGAGACCCCGCCCGTATGTACACATACGTGGCCGTATTTTCTTTCTTGCACCCTGGCCGTTGTACGTACGTGTACATGCTACGTGCGCGCCTCTACTACGACACGTGCGCGCCTCTGCTACGACACGTGCGCGCCTCTACATCGACCAGTATGTACGTACACGTTCGCGACCAGAATGACAACGCTACGTACGCTTCGACCAGGTGGGTCCTGACTGTCAGGCACTTCATTGCCTGCGAAGATGTAGCTGGTGGGTCCCAGTAGTCAGGGGGTCCCAGCAGTCAGTAGATGTAGCTGGTGGCCCATCCGGTGGGTCCCGCTGTCATGTGGAGGAATACTTATTTTGCATGTAATAAGGAGGCACTTCCTTGCTGCGGCCGTGGACCTAGCTGTCAGCCTCTCCATGTACAGTCCACGTCCGATGGAAGCTGTTCCATGACCATGTTGACCACGCGGCGCCAAGAGCACCAAGGCGGTGGATGATGGCGAGGCCTAGGAAGGGGACGACGCGGAGCCGGGGAAGACGCGGCAGTGGATGCCCACGCATAGAGGAGTACGAGGGTTCACTGGTTTGCTGCAGTGTGAGGCTGCCGTCGCCCCAGAATAACAGGGGGTGTGGGTGAGTAGAGGGATGACCTGGCCAGCGGTGGGAGTAGTAGGGGGCGTTGAGGCCTCCGCCGCATCGCAGCCGTCCATGGGAGGCAGGAGCACGAGGCACGACCGGCGCTGGTTTGGGCGGCTGGAGCAAGAAGACCAGAGGTTGAAGAAGCACTACGGCTGTTGGATGGACATGGTACGGTCACTGGAGCTAGAATCGTGCATATTGACTAAGTTGACAAAGCCCTCGATCCCCGTCAACTTAGTAGGCCCACAAGTCAGCCTCCCACCAAGGTGGGTCCCGGCTAGCAGGGGGTATTCATTTTTTTAGCGTAATAAGCAGGCATTTCCTTGCGTGCGAAGATATAGCTGGTGGGTCCGAGCTGTCAGCGGCGGTAATGTTTTTTTCACAAAATACAAAGGCCCTTTCGGTGGGTCCCTGATGTCAGGGGAGGAATCATTATTTTACGCGTAATAAGGAGGTATTTCCTCGCGTGCGGCCGTGGACCCAGCTGTCAGCCTCTCCACGTACAGTCCACTTCAGATGCATGTCGGTCGTTGACTGCTACGTCTTGAGCTTACGTTGGTTTTCCTCGAAGAAGAAGAGATGATGCAGTAGAGTAGCGTAAGTATTTCCCTCAGTTTTTGAGAACCAAGGTATCAATCCAGTAGGAGCCCACGCTCAAGTCCCTCGTACCTGCACAAAGCGATAGCTACTCGCAACCAACGCGATTAGGGGTTGTCAAGCCCATCACGGTCACTTACGAGAGTGAGATCTGATAGATATAATATTTTTGGTATTTAAACTCTCACTTATGGAGTTTGAATTTGAACCTAGGGTTCAAACCAACTTCATTTAATATGGTTGCTAGTTGCATTAGTTTAATCAACCGCATATTGCCATGTCATGAGCATGCATCATATTGTTGCATTGCATTGATTGTGTTTCTTCCTTGTTTGCCGGTATTGTCCCCTCTCGGTAAACGTGGTTCCGACGATGAGTTCGATGACACCAATGAAGAGCTATTGCTATCTTCAGAAGTGCCAGGCAAGCACAACCCCCTTGTTCATTTCGATACAAGCCCACTCTCTCGCACCTGCTCTCTTTTACTGCATTAGGACAACAACGATTCATCTGTTACTTGTTGCGGTAGTTGAACCCCTTATCTTCTACATGACTTGTCATTGCCACAGTAAATAGATGAAACCCACTAGCATGAGTAGGAGTTGTTTGAGCCCTGATGTGCCTACTCATTCATGCTTGTTTGTCATGCCTGCTACTGCTTAGAGTTGAGTCAGGTATGATTCATCGGGGTGAATTGGAACACTGATGAACATGTCCTACTGTGTGTGAGCTAAGTGTGTGAACACGTTTTGGTAAAGGTAGCGGTGAGAGGCTATGTTGGAGTACATGGTGGGTTGTCTCATTGAAACCGTCCTCAGGAACTGAGTTCTGTGTCTGTGATCCATGAACAGCTACTACCACTCATTGGGATCCTTAATTGACCCTCTCGGCTTCTCAACCACCCTAGTACTCTGTCCAGGAGTTGCAACTAGTTTCTGGTGTTTGTAGGTTATGCGTTGGCGGCCGTGCATAGCGCTGACCCTAGGGGTGGGCTATGTTGCGGTAGATACACCGTGGCACGGTGTACCGGGCGCCCGTTTGGTGTCTCGGGAACCCTGTTCACATCGTTTGGGGCCGTATGTGGAAACCTCGGCCGGACTCCCTGCGGATCGAACCTGGATAGGCAATAAACCTGGACTAGAGACTTAAGTGTTTAGGTAGGCCGTGGCCGACACCCTCGCTAGGCTTCCGCTTGAAGGTTGCCGAGATACATGACGTGTATATGGTGGTAAGTGGTGGGAGCGTGTGTGAAGAAGTACACCCCTGCAGGGTTATCATTATCTATTCGAATGGCCGGATTCCTCGGATATGGAAACTTGGACCCCTTGCATAGTTCATAGACAAGTGAAAGTGGATACTCTAAAACTCGCAAGATAAATGTGAGTGCTATGGATGGCCTTCTCGTAGGGAGAGGGGAGCGGATTCATAGTGGTGTATTGAATGGTGAATATGTGGACTCATGTGCGCCACCTCAATAGAGTTGCTTGCAGTCGTAGTTCAGGTTAGACACTGAGTCAAAGCTGGCTTGCTGTAGTTAAACTCCACCCCCCCCCCTTGTTGATACCGATGCATATGTAGCTAGTTCTGATGTAAGTCTTGCTGAGTACTTTTGTACTCATGTTTGCTTAACTTATGTTTTGCAGAGAGACTCCAGTCTCGCTAGTAGTTTTGCATGGACTTCTACGTTAGCTTGATACCTCAGCTACGATCTTGTGCCCTCGGCAGGATCTGGTAGATAGTCAGGCTTCTTAGCCTTTTCCATTTGTACTTGTCTGTACTCAGACATGTTAAGCTTCCGCTTGTGCCTTGATTTGTATGCTATGTTTGTTGGGTCATGTTGGGTCATGAGACCCATGTTTGTAATTTCTCGCTCCTTGGAGTCTAATGAATAAATTCTTAAGTGGTAGAGTTATGTTGTGATGCCATGTTGTATTTACACATATCGAGCATATTGTGTGTATGATTGAAATGCTTGGTATGTGTGGGATACGACAACCTAGTTGTTTATCCTTGGCAGCCTCTCTTATGGGGAAATGTAGTCTAGTTCTTCCATGAGCCATAGTAGTCCGCTACAGCCCGGTTCACCGGAGTCCTGCTAGCCCAACACTACTGCTCAGAACACTTGACTGGCCGGCATGTGTTTCACTTCGTTCCTATGTCTGTTCCTTCGGGGAAATGTCATGCGGTGACATCCAGAGTCCTGCCTAGCCTGCTACAGCCCGGGTTCTTGGAGTCCTGTTAGCCCAGTGCTACAGCCCGGATTCACACGCCGCTGACCGACATGCTCGATGTGATTCATGTATGCCTGTCCCCATAGGTTAGTGCCGATTTCGGTTCACGACTAGCCATGTCGGCCCGGGTTCTCTGTCATATGGATGCTAGCGACATTATCATATACGTGAGCCAAAAGGCGCAAACGGTCCCGGGCCATGGTAAGGCGACACCCGTGGGAATACTGTGCGTGAGGCCGCAAAGTGATATGAGGTGTTACCGGCTAGATCGATGTGACTTGGAATTGGGGTCCTGACAGATGTCCACAGGATGGACAGCGGCATCGGAATCGATCTCTGGGGCGATGCCAACACGATGGGCCACGGCATCGGAATCATCAAGGACGTCCACCGGCACCTGCACAACCCTAACATATTAGCAAGCACATTGCAAATAATCAAAAACCAGAACTATGGTAATAAGCCATTATTTTTTACCTTGTGCAGCTCACCGGGGGATCTCATGCCTCCGGGGGCCATCTCCTCGTCCTCGTTGGGGGCCATCACTGTCGGCGTTCTGGGAACGGGGGTCCCCAGACTTGCCTGCCTGCGGCCTGCGGCATGGCTCAAAGGGGGGCCCAGCACGGCCCATCTTCACCAACACGGACCCAAGACCCTCGCGAGGGGCCAAGCCTCGCGGGGCGGACAACGCGGAGCTTCCTCAGGCACGGCCTCATCAGGCTGGCTCGCGAGGAGGCGGAGAGATCAAGGCGGGGTACCTCACGAGGTGCCCGTGACGCAAGCCATGACGACCAAGGGCGCCAGGCGGGTGCTAGCCCGCACAGTGTCCTCCTTTCCTCTTTGGTGCAAGGGGGGAAAGTGCAGCCGCGGAGTACCGAGGCATTAGGAAAAGGTTGCCATTTAGGTGCAACAAGACCAAGACCAGGGGGACTGCAAGACGGAGGTCATTGTGGAGCCCAAGACGGCGTCACCACCAGAGCTTTGTGCAGGCGAAGACTACTTTTGTCAGGATAGCTGGTACTAGCTGTCCCCCTTCAAATTAGCCCGCCATTGTTGGCTCCCTTCCCGCTCGATATTTAGGAAGAGGACCAGGGCCTCTATAAATAGGACCAGCCACCCACAGGATCGTAGAGGTTGGGGTGACTGAACTCCTCCTAGCAGTTCGTCCCCCCAGCCAAGAACAGACCCTCGCGAGGCCGTTCTTCCTTGTATTGTTCATCATCATCAGCCCAAGAGGCAATCCACCACGCCACACATTGGAGTAGGGTATTACACCACAACGGTGGCCCGAACCAGTATAAACCCTATGTCTCTCGTGTTGTTCTTTCCATAGCTTAGATCTTAGCGAGGCAGAGGGGTGCAGGTAGGTAGGAGGCGAAATCTCCGCGCGCACCCCAGTGTTCGAACCCCAAGGATCTACCGGAACCCGAAATCCGACAATCACCTTGCTAGGGGAATACTGCTTCTTAACAGCGACTATCTCCTCAAACTCGGTCTTGAGCCTCACATAGGTGGCAATCAGATTTCCTGGGGTAGGCACGGTGGGGCCCTTGCCATTCTTCCAACTTCCTTTGAGGAGTTCGTCCGCCAACGTCCTCAACTCTATGGCCAATGCTTGTTTCTTGGAGTTCTTCGTCTCCATGGGTTGGCCCGCCAACATGGTCAACTCGTTGGTCGGTGCTCACTTCCTGGAGATCACTGTCTCCAGTGGGTTGTCCGCCGGCAACTCTTTGCCTAGTGCTCTAGGATCCATCAATGAACTGACAAACAAAAAGCAATCGAAAGGAAACCACAATCGCAATGAAAACGTGAAAAGAATAGGATGTGAGAATCAGTCGGTGCTTCACAAAAAGAAGATTCTTGGAATGAAAATATAGTAGCATAGCTGATTCGCCCACCTTTCCTTCGTCGGTACAGAAGAAAAATGGCAGAAGTGAGTACCCTGGAGTGAGGTTTTCTTCAAGAAAGGGAAGAAAGGGCTTGAACGAGCATTCTAGTGAAATGATGGTTGCTTCGTCCAGTCCAGCTTGGAGGCCACCTTACCACTGCTGGTAAAGGTGTGGGTTTTGTGATATGACGGGTCATGATGGACACACCGGGGTTACAGGTGAGTCTCAAATGTAGCACCTCGCTGTGATTTGGTGGATGGCATGCGGGCCCGGATGCTTTGTAATGTCCCGCATGTAGATAGAGCGGCTAGTCATATAGGAGTGCTCAATATTGTGCACCACGACCAAGGCGGAGAGGAAAACGAGAGAACTACGTAATTAATGCATGAGTTTAATTAGGGTAGTTTTATAAAGTACGAGATGCATTCCTCCAATCGCAAAATGCCTTGGTTCATGAGATTTGAGATTTGAGCCCTATAAACCGGAAGGGAGGGAGTACTGCACACGGTGTAGTCTAGTCACTTGTTGAAATCTCTAGAAAGGAAAATACCCCTTTCCGATTTACAGGGCTATACTATTCCCTTCGTCTAGGTGTTTAAGTCATCTTAGGCTAGCCATAGTGGGAGTAACTTAGGCTGCTTGTAATGGGGAGTATCATATACTAGTATCATGCATATGATACTAGTCTATGATACTATGTCCCTAATGCATAGTATCATATGTTGGTATCATAGATGACTACATTTATTGCCATGCATGACACAAAGTAGCACATCATTTAATATGATACGGTATCATAATATGATACTCAAGCCTCTCTTTCTTCATTTAATTCTATGCCACTTCATCAAAATTGCTTAGTTGGCATGCATGATACTACCTATGATACTCCCATTACAGGCAACCTTAGCTAGTAACATAGCGCACTCCAAGAATTTTTTGCTTATGTGGCAAGTAATTAATGAGAGGTGGTAACATAATATGTTACTGTAACATAGCGCTTTTCAAGATAAGATGAGTCTACAAGCTAATAATTGAAGCCATCTAAAATACTATTATTATGTTACTTTGCATTATGAAGGTAGTAATTTAGGCTAGTGTCATATGCATGACACTAGTCTAAGTTACTCCCCACTATGACCAGCCTTACGAAAACCAAATAGTCCCATAACACTTAGGCGTGGTGCATTAACTTCTACCTTGTTTCTTGTTTCTTGACATATCAACCAATAAGATATGAGAGGTGTGCATGCTTTTAATGACTTGCAATGGCTAGTTCATTGCATGCAATGCTATTAATTAGCAAATAAACATTGGTGACCCCAGGAGGAAACCGTGCTAAGCGCGTGGACCTATGCAGAATGAGTATCACCCAATGGATAATGGAGTTTAATTGTTAAACAATAGCAATTTTGTCTCATGCAAGAGCCTGGCTAGTACTCCAAGGAACCGCACCACGCGAGCGTTCGCAACTGCCACGTTCGGGTTGCGCTTGGCTCTTCGCCTCTTCGAGAAGGTGAACAATAATGATTACTCCTACTTCTACAGTATCGAATGCACTGCTGCATGTCTGTCCACCTCGTGCGGGAGGGATAGCGAAAGCTTCAACTTACTGCTCCTGCCTTTGCGTCCATGACAGGTGGGCCCAACAAGTGGTTGGCCCTCCTGTCATGCAGCCAAAGGCAGGTGTAGTTAAGGCACCGGAGCTCAGTCCACAAGGGAGAGGGCGTTGTAGTAATGAAATTTCTCGGTCTTGTACGAGTTGACGAAGATAGGGGTTGCTTGCTTGCTAGGGTTGCTCACTACGTATATATAGGCCGGAGCCTCCGCGCTTGCTTGCTAGGGTTGCTCTATTCACACACTCTCATCCTCTCCAGATTTAAACAAGATAGGGGTAGTAACACTGTCTTTCTCCCTTCAAAAACACTGGCTTTCTATGCTCACCACTGGTTACAGATCCGGACGTATCCCCCTCCGCCGGTGAAGGGGAGGAAGGGCAGCGTTTAGGCCATCGTCGACAGCAAGGGAGGAGACCCACTGCCGGCCGCACCATTATCTCTGGCCGAGCGCCGGCGCGGGAGGTCCTCCGATCCCTTCGTCGTTGCCTGTGGGCGGATCCGGCCTCCCGCCGCCCACCTATCCACATCCCGACGACCTTCAGGTATATCTTCGTTCGAAACTGCCTTAGCTCTACTTCCCCAGCTCGCTACATTGCTGCATGTGCATCATTTTCTTCCTCTCAGCCCCTCTCGATCGGATGGTCCAACGTCACATATTTTTTTCTTCTATTGTTAGAGGTAAAGATACTTCATGGAGTCGAATCTTGTACTCCCTCCGTCCGAAAATACTTGTCATTGAAATGGATGTATCTAGATGTATTTTAGTTCTAGACACATCCATTTTGATGACAAGTAATTCCGGATCAAGGGAGTACTTGGTTGAAACAAGAAATAAAGTGGGGGTGGGGGAATTTAGTATGTACATCGGACTTGGTACAAACAGGAAGGAAAGGGGGTGAAAGTAGTACAAACTGGTCATCCAACCGGTCTCTTGGTCGAAAAGGGAAATATAGGGGTAACACTGTACACAGTGGTATGACCAGGACTAGATTTGCTATCCACACATAGGAGTAGGTGGCTAGAGTGAAAAAATGGGACCAACCCAGATATGTTTCTTGGATGTTTGTTTCTCGGGGCAACAAACTATGAATCACTACTTTATACCCCTGTTTACGTACATGGTGCTGGACTGCTGGTGCACCCACTGTTATAAGCCATGACAAGTTTAGCCAAATGTTTTTGCCTGTAATTGTTTGAGACTCTGACCGTTTCCTCTATGCCTTTTTGTGCAAACAGGGATATCCAATTCACCTGGTTGCTGTTGTGACCTTTTGGTGCACTGCACAAAACTCTTCTTAAAAGAAGTGACTTTTGTGCTGTTTAACTGGAATGTCAGAATGGAACAGCTGGTTCATTTTGGTGGAACTGCACAAAGGGAGATCTATGTTCCAATCCTCATCATCCATATTAGCGCCATGACCTTCCTTTAGGTAAGAATGATATTTAATGCATGTGTTCATCTCTATTTTCCGACTGCCATGAGAAAATAATGTTGTTTTTTACTAGTACAGTTGTACTCCCTCACTGACAAAACCTATTCTGAATTAGAAGGCCAATCATGTACTTGGTTTCATCAACTGGTGAGGAGAAAGAGAAACAGAGCATGAAGAGGAAGAAGAAGAAGAATAAACAGTGCCAAGGCGATCTTGCTGAAGCCAGAGGCCTCAGTCGAGGCCATTCAAGGGCTCCGGCAACGACTACCTTACATGTGAGACGATCCTCCAGGGAGCCCTTCCACTTCTGCTGTCTCACTTAATTAATTAGGAGTACTTAAGTACCACTAATTTATTACTGCCTAATTTTCCTGTTGGAGTTAAACAAATCTTTAGTAGGACCCTATGCTGAATCATGTACGTGTGTATGTTTGTCTATGGAGGTGAATCATGTGGTGGAGCAGGGAGAGAATATTACTAGTGTCATGACATAATAGTGTTATTGTTTTGCATGTCAGTTTATTGCCATTGGTTCAATGATGCAATGTTTTGCGTATTGTCCATCATGAATTTGATGCTACTGGTTGAGTAATATGCTAATGTCTCCCTATCCTTTCTCACTAAGATAATGAAGGTTTCACCTTGTTCCTACTTGTGCAAACAGGGATCATGTTCTGCCAATCATACATTAAATGGAACTACACAAGACAATACAATGAACTGTATCCCAGCCAGTGCTTTAACTCTGCTGGAAGTTCTTGATAATCTTTCGATATAATCTCAGCACTGGTAAACAAGAGTGATTTCAACCATACATTTGAAGTGCACAAAAATATATACTATTGTGTGGTTCCAGTGAGTGCTTTATCATCTCTTATGGGACTACACGAATAAGCTTTTTTTCTCAGGTTGGTACGGGACTAAGGCCTTCATCCATATTAGTTTGCTGTCATCTCTATTTGTATCGTGCTACTGTCATGAGAAACTCCTTTATCTTTGCACGTTAAAGTTTTGCAACCTATGATAAATGGCAATGCTTTGAGTGTTGAGTTGAGCTAATTGGCACTGATTAAATAAACTAATACCTCTCTTTAAGCAAAACTACTATGTTGCTAACTTTACCCATTAAGATAATGAGGGTGCTTCTATTTGTTAGTGTATGTTTCATAAACTAGTCCCACTATTACAGTAATCTCACTCTCTTAATATATGTGCCAATAGGGATGCTCGACTTTGGTGGAACTGCACAAACACTTTGGGTGCTTCATTGCCTCGACAGCTTCCGTCCTTTCCTGTCAGTTGCTAAACTCCGCATGCTTTCTTCCTTTGTTGTCAATCGCTTGGCTTATCTCGGCTTCCAGTTAAAGGAAATAGTAATTGATATGCTACCTCACACAGGTTGGTACTGGTCTTTATCCTGATTATTGTGCATGTCATATGTATTGGTAATTTGGTATTGTGCTACTGTTTGCTGATTTCATAATGGAGTAATTTGGAGCCTGAACTCGCAGGCAAATCATTACATCGGGTGATTTCAGTAGAACTGCACAAAATGATCAGATGGACAGGTACTTATGCTGCTGCTATGTACTCCAAAGTTCACTAGGACAAGCATCGATGTTGACAAGAAGTGCCTATATTCATTCGAGTATCAACCGGCGTCAACCAATTATCAAAGTCCAAGTGTTAGGAGAGTGAACGCCAAAAATATTGCTTGGTGCATAGCCCAGAAAAACACAGTCCAGTCTTTGGTCCCAACTTGTGCCTTTTGGTTATCGGCACATATGGTAGCGAACTATATGGCATGGAGTCTAAAGATTCCAGACAAGTTGGTTGACGCGTATATTCATCTGGCACTTAATTAGTCTGCACGCCAAGGATTCTCCATTTCAGTTGAACTGCACAAAAAATTTGGGTGGTTCATTTTCTCAACCGCCACCTTTCTCGTCTTTAATGTAGAATTTTGGCGAGATACAGGACCAAGATGACCCAATAAACTGGTTGGATGAAAGTTGTGGCCTAGTTGCTCAAACCTCCCTGGGCACGAGGCCACTATTTGAGGATAAACCTACAAGCAAAGTTCAGATTGTTTGTGCTGCCTCTTATGTACTTGAAAGTTTACTCGTACAAGAACTAATTTTAGCAAGAAGTACCTCCGATTGAACACCATTTACCAGTCTGTACCCTAGGTAATTAAAGTTCGTCCATGGATCATATTGGCTGTGATCTCAATCATTTGGATGCATAAACATACTGAACATGCGTATATCTGAATCTTTTTGTAAATTATGTATGAATATTGTCGTGTGATCTATTAATCATTTGGATGCATAGATATGTTGAGCTTGTGTATATATGAATCTTTTGAGTTGTTGATTGTGAATGTTGGCTATGGATATGAGCGTGTCCTGTGAACCTGAGATTGATATGAATGTTTACCTTTTCTATTGTATTTGTGTGTGAACTTGTTAGTATGCCGACTATGGGGTATAAAACGCAGGTCTCTTATAAAAGTAATGTCGTGTCCAATTTATGTTTTCCCTTCTAACCACCGCGGCTGTGCTGCCGCGCACCTGAACCAGTGAAGTTTCCCACTCCTCTCCATCTGCGACTCCACTGCAGCTTAATAAATAGTAACGTCTTCGGTTTTAGCCCGGTTTTCCGTAGATTAACCAGGCAATTCTCTTCTTCTTAATTAATCGACGAGGCAATTCTTTTGCCTCCGTTTCAAAAAAAATAGTAACGTCTAACTGAGCCAGTTAGTTAGATGCGTACACTTGGTGTAGTAGGATCTTTATTTTGTTTGATGCATACACTTGTTCTTTTTTGGTAGCCCTTTTGTAATGATGGCTGATGTTTGGTTTGGAAGATAAAGTTGCGTCTTCACTCTTCTGACCTGCTTACTGCTTCTATTGCACCCCCAGCCCTGGTTGCTGCTGCTGCTATTTTCAATGTACAATCAGTAGTATATTTCGTCTGTTGGTTGAATAAATGTGTTGTTAGAACGACAAACACAATGTTTTGGAAGTCGTTGCACGGTTCGATCCTTTAATGCCCCGTACAGTACGTAGCGCATACTATTTATTATACGGAACATTTTTTTTAAACTCGGAACACATTTTCCACTTGTTGATATCATACATCCCACTGATGAAGGCCCAATAGAGAAGCCCATAGTTAACTGGAAGGGAGGCTCTCACATGAATCCAGCCCAGGTACATGCTCATGGTCCCCTAAACATAAATAAGTAAATAAATAAATAAATAAAGCTAAATGCTCATGCGCCAGTTCTTTGGGAAAATAGGTAGCCCAGTATTTCTTTTTGAAGAATACCCAAGCTAGGCCTATTTGTTTTCTCCGAATTACTGGGCTGCAAATCTTTCAAGACGAGGAGGGATGCATTCCGGCCTGCCTTAAGAGTATGGTCAATGTTTGTTAAAAGTAATATCAAAAGGGGTTGAAAATTCCAAAAAATTTATAGCAAATGGGATATAAGTTTCTTTTTTTGTTTTGTTCTTCACTAATATCTTATACGTATTTCATTGGATTTAACATGACATAGTACTAATTTATTTTTAAATTTGTTTTAGTATGGCTATTAATTTTTGGATTAAGAATATTTCGTTCCCCAGCAAAAATTTGCGAATTTTCAAAATTTCCCACATATTTAGTTAATTTTTTGACCCTGGTACTGACCAGAAAATGGCCAGCAATTCTAAAAATGGAAAACGCGCTGCAATAAATTCCATATGAATTAGAAAATGAGTAAAAATTAGAAAAATAATAGCAAATGGGCTGTACATGCCACAGATTTTGAGGCTGACTTGTTTACGCAAGGCTTTGTCAGTGAACACACGATTCAAGCAGCAGTTAATGTTGGATGTCCATCCAACGGCCGACGTGCTTCTTCAATCTCTGATCTTCCTACTCCAGCCGCCTAAACTAGTGCCGGCAGGATTGCCTGCTCCCTCCTCTTGTGGCCCGCTGTGATGTCGCGCAGGCTTCCTCGGCCCACCCTACTCCCTCCGCTGGCATGGCCGCATGCAATCAACCGCCTCCTTATTACGTGAAAAAATGATTCCTCCCACTGACATCTGGGGTGCACCGGTTGGGAGGCTGACCTGTGGGCCTACTAAGTTGACGCGTACGCAGGGCTTGTCAACTTAGTCAACAAACGATTCTAGCAGCAGTAACCATTGGATTTGAAACGAACGGTCCTGCTGCTTCTTCAATCGCTGCTCTTATTGCACCAGCCGCCCAAACCAGCGCCGGGGAGACCGCCTGCTCCTGCCTCCAGTGGCCGGCTGTGCTGCCGATGAGGCCTCGTCGCCCCTACTACTCCCACCGCTAGCCAGGCCCTGCAGTGACGGTAGCCTCACACCGCAGCCGAACCAGTGAACCCTCATACTCCTCTCCGCGTGGGCATCCACTGTTGCGCCTTCCCCGGCTCCATGTTGTCCCCTTCCTAGGCCTCGCCGTCGTCCACCACCTTGGTGCTCTCGGCGCGGCATGGTCAACGTGGTCAACGACATTCCATCGGAAGAGTACTATACGTGGAGAGGCTGACAGCTGGGTCCACGGCCACAGCCCAGTTTTTTTTGTGATTTGCCAGGTAAGTCGCTTTGTCAGGCCTGTTGGGCTGCAAATCTTTCGAGATGAGGACAGCTTTCATTCGGCTGGCCGAGAAAATGGCCCATCGGTAATGAGAAATGGACTGTACATTTTTAAAACACATCAAACCGGCAATTAGTTTCAAAAATCTTTTCTTCATTTCGAGATTTGAAATTACATTAATTTTTACGCGTGGAGAATTTGTTGAATTTTATGTTGATATACATTTATTTTTAAAATCAGTTTGAATGTGAGTCAAAATTTTGGGATTAAAAACAGTTCGGACCGCACCGAAATATGCAAAATTTCGTATAATTTTTTAACCGCGGCCACAATATGGGCTGTAATGCTAACAAAAAGAATATGGGCTCCAAAAAAACCTTAATAATTAGCAAATGGGCTGTAAATTATTAGAAATAATGGCAGATGGGCTCTATGCTGTTTTCCAAAGATTTGAGGCTTTCCTAAAAAAGAAAGATTAATGCACAAGAAGTGACTGTTGGATGGCCATCCAACGGCCGTCGTGCTTCTTCAATCTCTGCTCTTCCTACTCCAACCGCTCAAACAGGCGCCGGCGGGACTGCCTGCTCCCTCCTCCCCGTGGCCGGCTATGCTGCCGCGCAGGCCTCACCGCCCCACCGTACTCCCATCGCTGGCCTAGCCATCCCTCTACTCACCCACACCTGCTGTTATTCTCCGGTGACGGCAGACAAACCAATAAACCCTCGTACAGTCATACTCCCCTTCGCGTGGGAAACAACTGCCGAGTCTTCCCTGCCTCCGTGTCGTTCCCTTCCTAGGCCTCGCCGTCGTCCACCGCCTTGGTGCTCTCGGCGCGGCCTGGTCAACAACCGACATGCATTTGAAGTGGATTGTACATGGAGAGGCCGACATCTGGGTCCACATCCGCATGGAAGGAAATGCCTCCTTATTACGCGCAAAATAATGATTCCTCCCCTGACATCAGGGACCTACCGAAAGGGCCTCTGTATTTCTTGAAAAAAATGTTACCGCCGCTGACAGCTCGGACCCACTAGCTATATCTTCGCACAGAAGGAAGTGCCTCCATATTATGCTCAAAAAAATGAATACCCCCTGCTAGCTGGGACCCACCTTGGTGGGAGGCTGACTTGTGGGCCTACTAAGTTGACGGGGACGGAGGGCTTTGTCAACTTAGTCAATATGCACGATTCTAGCTCCAGTGACCGTACGATGTCCATCCAACGGTCGTAGTGCTTCTTCAACCTCTGGTCTTCTTGCTCCAGCCGCCCAAACCAGCGTCGGTCGTGCCTTGTGCTCCTGCCTCCCGTGGCCGGCTGCGATGCGACGGAGGCCTCACTGCCCCCTACTACTCCCACCGCTAGCCAGGACATCCCTCTACTCACCCACACCCCCTGTTATTCTGCGGCGACAGCAGCCTCACACCGCAGAGAACCAGTGAACCCTCGTACTCCTCTACGCGTGGGCATCCACTGCCGCGTCTTCCCCGGCTTCGCGTCGTCCCCTTCCTAGGCCTCGCCGTCGTCCACTGCCCTGGTGCTCTCGGCGCGGCGTGGTCAACATGGTCAAGGAACGGCTTCCATCGAACGTGGACTGTATGTTGAGAGGCTGACAGCTGGGTCCATGGCCGCAGCAAGGAAGTGCCTCCTTATTACATGCAAAATAATTATTCCTCCACCTGACAGCGGGACCCACCGAAGGGCCACCATATTTCATGAAAAAATGTTTCTCCCTGACTGCTGGGACCCACCAGCTACATCTTCGCACGCAAGGAAGTGCGTCCGGGCAAAAAAAAACGATTTGCCCCCTAACTGCTGGGACCGACCAGCTACATCTTCGCAGGCAAGGAAGTGCCTGATAGTCGGGACCCACCTGGTCGAAGCGTATGTAGTGTTGTCATTCTGGTCGCGAACGTGTACGCACATACTGGTCGATGTAGAGGCATGCACGTGCCGTAGTAGAGGCGCGCACGTAGCATGTACAAGTACGTACAGCGGCCAGGGTGCAAGAAAGAAAATACAGCCACGTATGTGTACATATGGGCGGGGTCTCGAACGCCTACTCGGGCATACGTACGGCGAGGGCTTGTGTACATGGCTAGGTCGGAACGGAGAAACAGCGTCGTCGTCGTGTTCATGGGGAGGCAACGGAATGTGTCATGTTCATGGGGAGGCAACGGAATGCGTCGTGTTCATCGGGAGGGCTTGGATGGAATAGGCGATGGAAACGAGGCCTGGCGTACCGCAGAACGGAGGAAACGACCTTGTGTTCGACCGGCCACGTTCATAACGGGATCCAGTTCATCGGGAGGGGTCTGGTGTATCGCAAAACGAAGGAAACAGACCTCCTACGGTCGAAACGGGGGTCCTGTTGATCGGGAGGGGTGTGGCGTACCGCAAAACAGAGGAAACGGACTTGTCTTGGAGCGCTATGGTCGAAACGGGGGTCCTGTTCATCGGGAGGGGTGTGGCGTGCCGCAAAACAGGACTCCACGGGATACTGTTCATCTCCACCGTCGACCCCCTCCAGCCTCCATGAGCTACTGTTCATCCACCGTCGACCTCCTCCAGCCTCCACCTGTGACTGTTCATCCACGGGCTCCCGTTCATCCAGCCTCCACCGTGCGCTACTCCACCGGCTACTGTTCAACCACCCCTCCACCGTCTACTGTTCATCCAGCCCTCCACACCACGGGGTCCTGTTCAACCACCCCTCCACGGGCACCCCTCCACCATCTACTGTTCATCCAGCCCTCCACACCACGAGGTCCTGTTCAACCACCCCTCCA